>NC_051178.1:55763870-56045537 GCF_013339695.2 Rhipicephalus sanguineus
GGCTTTCGTTAGCATGGGGTCTTCTATTGCTGACCGCTTTCGGTTGAAAGGAATGACGTAAAACTTTGAGACGGCCTGGGGTCAAGTCAGCGTTTTCGGGAACGTCACAATGCCAATGGGGGTGACAGGACGGCGCACATTATACAGTTCCTAACGCTTGGAGCACGCGCTCCGCTCTTCGTGTTTCACTTGTCAAAGATAATACGCATTGGTAAACAGTAGGAAAAGAGGGCGAATATGTCCAAGACATATTCTCTGTTTGGAATATGTCTAAGAGCTCTGTTTGGAATATGTCCAAACAGCTCTTTCCCACCATTTTTTGGCCCCTTTTGCTGGCTATTGCTTTCTTTACCGCGCTGTAAAAAGAATGAATATTTACGATGAAAGCTTTCACACGAGTGATGCGCAGCGTCAACACGAGTGATGCAAAAAAAATCACACACTGACGTCACCTTATGTTGTCCTCATGACATCACAGACCGTCAATATTTGTGACGTCATAACGTCACATCACATGATGACGTCATCATGTGATATCGTCGGTTTGTATTGCCTCCGTGATCGGTGGGTCGATCACGGGGGAGCGCGAAACCAGGCGATGTGTAAAAAGCTTGCAGTGCCTCCAATCCTGGAGGCAGTGCAAAACCACGTTACGTCCAAAGAGCATTCGGAAGGAGGGGGAACATCGACTGAACATCGATGAGCAAAAAGAAGATGTATTTCGCCTTCGAGTCATCTTAGGCAAATGCGTAAGGGACCCTGCGAGTCTCTTTAGTACAGTGAGCGCATGACGCCCTATCAGGAGTCGACCGTTGAGAGTGATTTATACAATTTTATTGAAAATACGTCGTACTACGGCTTTTGAGGCGAAAGCTTTGTATTATCTACGTTAGTATGATTACACTAATTATGTTCAGCATACTTTCAAACGACCGAGAACGAGTCAGCAAAGGTTGATTTATTAACGTATGGGTTAAAATATTCTGCAAGAAAAAAGCTCTGCACCACCTACGAAATATTTCATATCACCGTCGCGCATCCCCTTTTGACACGTGCTCTCAACCTCTTTATTTCTTGTTTAAACATCAAGTACTTGCGACGCGCTTACACAGCAGCTGCTGAAAACTTGGATTTAGTGAAAGGTTGTTGCCTGTAACGACCATCTAATTTATTTGAGTGACATCACACGTCGCTTGTCATGCGCTTAAAACTCCAAACAAAGGATTGAATCGAAGGAGAAGGCTTGGCAGCCGAACACGCGAAGCACGCGACATACGTATACTGCGCTTTAATGCAGACACGGTAGCCGAAGCCCTAACGCTGAAATCAGTGATCGAAAATGGGTGGAAAAGTCATTTTGAGTGCGCCACAGCCATAGGAAAATCGTGAAATGAAGTCGTCGCCATACATGCAAATATACACATGGATGGCTACCAGAAACTCCGCTCAATTTCGCTGGGCATTTTGCTTGAACATTCAGTACAAATTGCTTTATGAACTTGTCCACTAATATTTCAATAACTCGAGCAGGAGAGACTGGCCGCTAGCGTCGAGCTGCCTTCACGTAGCGAGCGCGCGCGCGAAGAGTGGCACCCAAGTCCCCTCTCTGACGTCACGTGCGAGAGGGCACCACCCAAAGATCTCGAGGTGAATAGCTTTACACTTGGAACAAGGCCGCGGGTGCAATTCCATACCCCAGGTTGCATTAGGTGGTCGTAGAACAGGCCCATATTTACGAGATATCGCATACGAAACATCTGGCATAATAAAAGATCAAACGCTGCCGAAGCGAGGACGATGCCGACCTTTAACAGCCGTCATAACGGGATGGTAGCGTGGGCACAGCATCATTTGCGTGTCAATAAGGTTGGCGAATGCGTAAACCCGAAGCGTTAAGCGTGCTTACCTTCTGGGACCACTCCGGGAGATCGGTATTCGCCCACGAAGCGTGTCGGGGTCGTTGCGGCTCTCCGCCGACAAAGTGGGGAACAGGTGCCGGTTAGAGGCCCGAAGGTGGACCGCTCATCTAGGACGGCTTGAGTTTACGCCACACGAAGCCAATCTGACGGGCCTAGACATCGGCGGGCTGTTGCTCGGAGCGCGATGCAGCGGCAGCGCGTGCAGGAGAACTTTGTCGTCGTTGTTGTTGTTGTCCTCTGTGCATGGCTCATACCCAATGCAGGGGATTGGCCGAGTAGAGGGTGAATTTTGCTAATATTATCTTCAGGGTGTCGTTCGTAGGAGCTACTATTAACTAATATAATAAATTGATGTTTCAAATATTGTTAATGAAATATTAACACATGGCAGAATTTAGAAAGATATTCTTTTAGACTGTCGAATGAATTCCTGAATGGCGTAGAAAACATCTCTGTGGCTGTATCCCAGAGTGGTGGCCGCAAAAGAAATTATAACCGGCTCTGATACTTCCAGGCCCAGCTTTCAAAGAGGTGGTTCTATGATTCTTGTCCTCAATGTCGTGAACCGGCGACAGGATAAAAAGAAATGACCGATTCTTTCCTCCTGAATGCAGAAGAGGCACAGTGGGGAAATCGCTAAACCTGCCCTATGTAAGTAAAAATTGAGGGAGCTAACGCGGCAACGCAATTTCGTCATGACTACTTTCATTATTCTTGACGTGGATACATTGCTGCGCCAGGAAAATGAGAGGTGCTTATACTCGGGAGAAGCAGTCAATGCTGAGTCTGAGAAACTTTTTCTGTACCTTAGTGAGCGAAATCTTGCCATCGTTATGTAAGCTGTTGGCGGGAAAACACGAATAATCGGCGCCAAAAGCGACGCCTTTGCTAAAGAATCAGCCCTTTCATTTAACAACAAACCTTTGTGTCCTGGAACCCATATTAAATTAATATATTGAAGATGAGCGGGAGCTAGTACCTTAAAGAGCTTTAGTATGGGCGTTTCAACAGATGCGGAAAGAGAAGAGCATGCAGATAAAGAGTCGGTTAGAATTGGAACTACTCTAACTGAGATACTTAACTTGCGTAAAGCTAATATTATTGCCATAAATTCCGCTAGAAAAACAAGAAGAAAATCAGGCAACCGTAATGAAAAAGACCAGTAGAGTTCAGGGCAAAATATTCCTATGCCAGCTCTTTCCTGTGATTGCGATGCGTCCGTTGCAATAACAACATTCGGTGGTAGAGTACTTTCTTGATGTTGTCCTTGTTCTCGAACGATGACTCATACCCACTGCTTGGTATTGTGCGATAAGCAGGCGAATTTAGAAGTACTTTGAGTAAGTCTGCGTATGGATAGATGTGGCCTTTTTGTCACATTTCTATAACTGCAGGCGATGTAACTGGGGCTACAGCGAGTGCGCGTTCGCCACCTGAGAGCAAATGGTCATCGTCCAGGTCGCTCTCGTTGCTTACAAAGACGTACACACGGACGGTTCCAGCAGTCATGATCATGACAATTTATGCACAAAATAAACTAGTTTGTTTATGTGTGCCCTGTACTTTTCAGCAACTATATTTATGCCTAAGGGAAATCTTTCAACTAAGGCATATGGAGCCTGTATCGTATGTATATAGTTGTATATAGCTGCTATCCACCGCTCTCGGCTGGCAACCCTGGTTGGTTGCGAGCCCGATTATAGTGAACTAGAACATATGTTATAGTTCACTGTAGAGCCCGGTGGTGGAAATACAGTGCCTAGAATATACTTACTAATGTGTGCCGACCGCGGGCGTCGCAGTAGCACGCAGAATGATGCCTTCAACCGGTGGCTACCAGACAGTGATAGCCGTAGGGACCGTGCTATGTCGAGCGGCGTCTCTAACGAACGCCGGTGAGAGGCGCCGATCGGCTGTCCTAGCCCGTTTCGCGCTGCGGAACGTTGGTTTCGGTGCAGAGCATAATCGAAAGAATGTGATTTTGTTGCCCTAACAAACGATCGTACGCAGAGTTATCATCAATACGCCGCTCAATACCCTATTGAAAATCGTGGGTTGGTGGATGCTGGAAATCTTGGTGGATAAGGTGGAAACAATAGTGGACAATGTGGAAAGAATAGTGGATGTGGTGGAAGCTGTGGCGGCCATAATGGCTGATGATGGCGAGAGTGGAAGAAATGGTGGCAGATGGTGGTGGTGGTGGCTAGCTTCTTTTGGTGTTAAGTGGAAAATGCTGGCTGCTGGTGGCGAGCAAAACATGTTTTGGTGGATGACTTCATGAACAAGCTGGATGACGGTGGCAGGATGGAAGCATTGTGGGTGACGGTGGCATGATGGAAATGAACGTGACATTATGAGAAGTCACTGTCAGTTCTAATGTTTTCCTCTTGAATGTGCAGAAATATGTGCAGTTGAAAGAAGCCAACACCGATCATTAAGCTTTCCAGCACTATTTTTTTATTCATGCGGCGCCAATAACCGCCACAGGTTTTCTGGAGCACAGCAGCGTGAATGTTTACATTTTACGCACGTACTTATCAGGTTTACATCCGCGATGTGCTGCTGCATTTTGATGTTTACAAGTGTGAGAAGTATCGGTGTGAACAGCGGCAGTAACTGTGTTACACCGCCGCGCGTTTGCCGAAAAGTAAATGAGTCCTTCCAGCGGGGAGACCAGAAAACAGCCTCCGCTTCATACCGTCACGCTTGAAACGCAACTCTGGCAATTCTTGCACACTCACTTACCTCAGCGGCACTTTAAGGTAATAGTGAAAATGCATGCAAAGCTAAAATGCACACCTGCGTCGAGATAATCCCCACCAAGTATGACTACCACCATCATATTCTACCACCATGATCGCCACCAAAGGTTAGGCATAGCGTAGCGACCGAGTTCGTCTACGTGTTATCGGCGCTCATGGTTTCAGTATACACAATTCCGGTAAGTACGAATGACTTTACAGCACACCTGTGGCATCGGCTAACCTAAATGAAGCATTTTTTTCTTGTGTGCGGTGTCCGCACAAGAAGCGATGACCATAAATGCGACGCGCTTCCAGCAAACACCTCCGGTCACCAACCGCCGCCGGTCGCACTCGCCGGCGCTTCTCTGACACGTATGCGAGAACATAGAGTTGTCAATTCGTACGCCTTACTGAACCAATATGATGGCATATTTTTCCCGCGCACTGCACTTGTTTTGGACCAGCTGTTATGCAGTTGTAGCTAATGATACAGCGTCAGATCAATGCGCTGGCACGGCTGCGCTGTACGTTGCGCGAAAAAAAAAACATCACAATACTCAATCAATTGTACGCGCGTATTTATCGAATGAGATTAGAGTCGACAGAACGCCTCTGCACATGTCGCACTTTGGAAAAAAGCGAGAAACGGCTATTAAAACTTCGCAGTAACACGCGCTCCACTTGACATATTTCTTTGGAGTTACGTTGTGAATTCTAAAAGAAAGTTAGCGCTGTTGCCATTATCGACGCGCCATTCGTTACCGGCAGCAGTTTGTCTGCGTTGAATAACTACGCAAATTTTAGTAGGATGTGAAGATCGCGTCTGTCTCCAGTATGAGACATACAAAGCTGAACCCAAACGGTGTATTAGTATGTTGACTAGTCATTTTGGCAAGTCGCCAGGATAGTGTCAGCGTGGCGTACTCAGATTGCGGCATGCTGACTACCTTCTATTGCGCTTATTGTCCCATGTGATCAGTCCTGAGGGTTGATGGTGAGGCTTCCCTTGAACCCCCCGTCAGGCCTCCTAGATCGGGATCGCCGACACTTCCCATGGTGCGGGGACTTTCGGCGACGGCGTGACTTCCTACTGACTGTCGCTGGGTCACTCTCCTTGCTTGAATCCGAGCTGTACGTCGCGCGGCGTTTGGGTATTGCCGTGTCCACAGAAGCCTGCATATCTTCATCTAACGCCACACCATGATGAAAAGGCTGCTGCGGAGCTGCAGCGCAAGCAGGTGAAGCAACTTCAGCAGGATCCTTCCTAAGGTCTCTTTCCTGTGCTAGAGGCTCTTCGGTGCCATTTTGGGTCAGCGCAGCGTCATTCTTCGTGGGGACTTTTCCTTGTGCTTGAGGCTGTTCGGAGCTATTTTGGATCAGCTGCTTGCAAGGTGCACCTGGTTCTTTGCACTCAGAATTTGAAACTGTGTCAACAGCAACTGAATTTCTTGTCACTTCTGGATCCTTCTTGGAGGAGCCAGCAGAATCTGAAGTTGACGGTGTGTCTCCTGTTGCATCCAGAACCTCGGTGGCATCCATGATATGCTCTTGTAGGCTATCATCTGGCTGTTGCGTACGCGGCCTCAGTTTGTTAGCGTATGTCACAACACAGTCCTCAGCGGAATGGCCGAAGCGTCGACAGTCCGTCGCAGCGAGGAGTCCTGCAATTTCGACGGATGTGTCCAACCTTACTACACCGAAGACAAAGTGGTGGGCGGCCAGGGATCAGGACGAGGCTTTGCACTCCACAGACATAAAGAATGTGGGGAACGTCGCCAACACGGACACCATCGGCAAGGGACAAAACAACATCACGGTTTAGCTTCTGCATTTGCTCCATGTCCGCTACTTTCCAGCTTCTTTTGATATTGTCCTTGACCTTCCCAAACACTTGCAGTGCCTCGCGAATATAGGCGTCTTCCAAGTGCTCAGGAAGCCACATAAGTTTCATCTTTACTTCCGTAGGCTCCGGGTCAACCACGAGGCATCGACGATTTTTGACGAAAAATTCACCTCTTGTGACCAACTTTGTTTTCGTTAGCGTTGACTTGCACGTGACCATCCAAACATGTGACATTTGGAATTGACCTATCGAGCTTATTTCCTTCAATTCGATAATCTCCCGAAGAGCATCTCTGAAGTCTTGAACCCGGTAAGGGCGACCAGCTAAGTCCGCATGTAGAAAAATCGAATCCACAACCAGCTTACCGGTGGAAGGCGAGGCAGTACAACACGGTAGTCATTGCCGCTGGCTGAAGCCTGAGCAACACCTCGGCCCATGGCCGATAAATCCTTGGTAGCGGGAGAACATGAAAAACGCGACCGTTCAGACCGTCGTCTTCGTCTTTCTTTGCAACCTTGAACGTACGTGGCCTTAGGTCTTCGCAGAAACAGGCGCAGCTCCGTAGACTTTTTAAACGAAAGCGTCTCGACTTTGTCGCCATCCAGGAGACAAAGATCGAGAGTGACGAAGAGACTGAGAGGGCCCTGCGGCCTTTTCTGTCTGAGTACAACGTGTGTGTTTCACATGCAAAAGGTTTATCTGCGGGCTGTTGGCTGTTCCTGAGAAAGAGCCTACCCTGTTCAGCAATCAGTACTAGTGTTGATAACGAGGGCAGATATATATGCTGTGATTTTTGTTGCAAGGAGCGCCGTGGCGAATTATCAATCTATATGCGTTTAATGAGGTTTCGAAACGACTTGATTTATTCAAAAATATGTCTAATTTAATTGACTCCGACAGATGCACTGTACTAATGGGTGACTTCAAACTGTGTATGTGACGCTAATGATCGTAACAATCCTAATTGCAGGCGAGACAGGAGTGGTGAGCTTTTATCCGGTATTGTAGATAACGCGGGGCTAATTGACATTGGTGTTTCGAACCGTGTAACGGCATATACAAGAGTTCAGGGATGTTCTTATGCTCGCCTTGATCGGATTTACGTGTCCTCATCGCTCCTCTCTCGTAAAATATCCTGTAGCACTGAAGCAGTGTCGTTCTCAGATCACTGTATTGTTATTGCGCAAATTGGTGAAAACCGTCATAAACAATTCCGCCCACAGTGGCCCTTTGGAAGATGAACTCAAAGCTTCTCTGCGACCAGGAATTCGTCATCGCGTCCCAGACGATAATGAGGCAATCTTTTTCAATTGGTTTGCACATATTTGCTGCTTGGGAGCTTTTTAAACAAGAAGTCCGTGTTATAGCTATAGAAATTGGAGCCGTTAAGTCTTACTATAAAAAGCATGAAGAAAAGGCGCTCCTTAAAAGTCTGTGCAATCTTTATGAAATGGAATGCGAAATGCCGGGAACGTACATTAATGAAATCGAAAATATTAAATGTCAACTTCAAAGATATGATGCAGCCCGCTACAAAGGAGCGCGTATTCGATCTAGAAACCAACGCACCTTGAATTCCGAGCAACCGACGCGTCAAGCTTTACTGGATGAACAACGCCATGCAATTTCTAAACTAATTCCAGACTTATACTCTAACGGTGTCCTGATAACAGATACAAGAGACATCACTTTGAAGTTCGAAAAGTACTATGAAAGTTTATTTAGTTCTCTTTCTGATGATCCTGACGTTCACCTGAAGGCTAGTTTTGTTTTCCCTCTTGAGCCCCTTGAAGGACGATGACTGTGCAGCCATCCATGGACCCATTACGATAAAGGAAATTGAGCAGGCAATTGACACTTACCTTTACCGAAAAACACCTGGCCCTGATGGCATCTCAGCTGAATTTTACAAAGCTTTTAAAAAAACGCTATCTCCCATATTGCTGGACATCTTTGAATAAGTTATGACATGGAGACACTCCCGCGATCTTTTTGCAAAAGGCACACTGTTTTAATACCGAAAACCTCTGACAAGGAAAAGCTTCGCTCCGTCGAAGGTTACAGGCCAATATCGCTGTCAAATGTGGACTACAAAATTTTTGCGAAAGTATTATCAAATAGATTGCAATTTGCGATGTCGATTCTCATTGGGTCTCATCAGACATGTGGAATTAGGGGCCGATCTATACAAAACAATATACACGTTGCTCGACAGCTCTTCAGTTCTGCTATGGTTATCAAAAACAGCTTGCAATGCTACAGGTAGACCTTGCAAAAGCCTTTGATCGTGTTAGTCATTCGTTCCTTTTTTCTCTACTTGAGCATGCCAATGTTGGCACAGTCGTGCTTAAAGGTGTTAAACTTTGTTATAATGAATGCTCAACTCGTCTCATTGTTAATGGTCAACTCTCGAAACCTGTTTCTATTTGCTCTTCGGTGAAACAGGGATGCCCGATGTCACCACTTCTGTTTGCACTTTATCTAGAGCCGCTGTGCTTAAGCATAATACAGTCCAGTTGTATTCGCGGCTTTAGTATATTAGGCAGTGAAGTTAAAGTATTAGCTTATGCAGACGATGTCGCTTTCTTTTGCACAGATAAACCAAGTGTAGAAAATGTGGTATCTACAATTGAAAAGTTTGGCGTTGTATCAGGAGCGCGTTTAATGCCTCTAAGAGTTAGGACTATGGTTTGGCTCGTGGGGGTACCACGCCGAAGCAGTTCGCAGGGATTAATTGGACACGAATCCCGCCAAAATACCTCGGAGTACCACTGGACGCGTATAGATTCAGTGCGCATTACTGGAAGGAGCGCGTTCCTAAGCTTAAACGACAGGCCCAGACATTTGTTCCCCATCGACTTTCAATATTCGGGAGAGCTGAAGCTTGCAATACTTTCCTAGCAACAAAGCTTTACTACGTATTGCAACTTATCCATTGCGCGAGATTTTATATACAACGCTTTCATCGAATTTTCGCTACTTTCATATGGTCTTCGACTTTTGAGCCCATGCGTCGTGACAACATTTTCAGGCCGTTAGTGAGGGTGGGTTGGGATTAGTACATCTTTATCTATGGCAAACAGTTTCACGGTTCTTCTTTTTTCGAGACAATTCCCACCCCGTAATCCGTTCATTCTTGCAGGTTACACTTGTTGATTGCTTGCCAGACTTAGTTGTTTCATCAAACTTCTCCGAACGCCCGTGTTTGTGGGGATTCATGCAGGAAGTTTACCTCGCAGTTCGGTTCCTTAAAGCTCGCTTTTCCAAGGAATACCTGTACACAGTCTCGCGCAAGGTACTATATAAGGATTTACTAACTATGCTCTTCCCGCCTCCGCTGTACGTTCATTGTACTCCGATCTTTCAGGCCACGATGTGTTGAAACGTGTACGCAAAATGTATATTCCTCCTAATTCAAAAACATTTTTCTATAAAACTCCACTCTGAAAACACTTCCGGTAAGCACATGGTTGAAAAGAAAAGGTATTTTTGTCTCTTCTGTTAACTGCCGTCTATGTGATGTGCCGGAAACACTAGAACATTGCTTTATTAGCTGCAAAGACGCTATTCTGTTCTGGGATGTCCTTCAGAGAGCACTGAAGAAACGTTTTGTCGTCAATTCTCACACCATACGTTATCTTATAGCCAACATCGCTTGATGAAGTGCCATATGATATGTTTTTCCTCATGGGTATGCATAGCTTATGGAAGACACGTATGCAAGACCGTAACGCAGAACCCACCATTCTTCAAGCATGCACTTCATTCGCATGACTATTCAGCTAAAGGACATTTATGATGACCTGGACTTTAGACCGGACTGGTACCCCCTCTTGGTGAGGTGCTCGGCCTCACCACCTTTCTAGTATAACACGATGTGAAGAACTCTCACCGTTCTACTGCACGTTGCGTTAGCCATCGAGTGTGCACTTAGTAACGCTTGAGCGCATATTGTCGCTATGTGATTTGTACCTTTGCTTGCTTTATTTGTGCTATTATTGTGCACTGTAATACTAAGTGTTGATAAATACCATGAAAAAAAAAGTCAGCGTGGCGTAGTGGTAAAGTACTCGGCTCAGGATCCGCAGGTCGGCGGAAGTTCTTTTATTTATTTTTTTTTGCATACGGTTTTTTTTTTCTTTTCTTTTGTACTAGTGCTTTTTACATCGCCTTCTATACAATTATTTATGCGTGACGGCTAGGCACGATGGTGCCGACGCTGTAGAGCCGTTCTACGCTCCGTCGTTCTCCAGCATCCAGCATACACCACGTGCCACCATCTTCCAGCACCATAATCCACCATCATGGTGGATGGTGGAATGCACCATTCCTCATGGTGGAGGAATTTTCAATAGGGTAGAAAACCCAAGCTCAAGTTTACGGCGCACCGACAGCGCCGCGCTGCGGCTCTGGAGAGAAGCTCTGGCGAAACTGGGGGCAGGCGCAGCCGACGTGTGAAACTGTATTGGTTCACGGGCATGTCGCACGAGAAAGAAAGGCGAAAAGCGTGGATCGCCGCAGTAAGGAGAATCATGTCCTAGCTGACAGCGCTGTCTCGCCTTCTGTTTTGGCTCTCTGGCAAGATGGAAACGCCATCTTGCGGCACTACGGGATACTGGGCGTGAGCGTCTCGGACCTGATTTGCTGCGGCCAAAGCGGCCAACTTTTTCGTGCGGAGAAAATCGGTCCAGGCTCAATCCGGGGAAGCGGACGCGGATTTTTCTGCTTTTGCGGATAATCCATGACCGCTTTCCGGATTCGTGCTCAGTATGAACGTGCCTTTACTGGAAAACCACGCATACATGTTCTAATTAACCCGCCGCCCCTTCAAGCGCCGCATTGTTCTACGCACGCCGGCGCCGGCTTTCGCGCGTACAACACCGCCACTGAAATCCGCGAGTATTGATTGCTTCGCCGAAAGAGCTGAGCCGTGCAGACACGGATACAAGAGGAGTTAACCACACAAAACAAACGCAACAGTTCACCGTTTTGTTTCGGCGTTTGTGTGTTCTGATAACCATCTTTTGTGTTCATGCCTGCAAGTGCTCCCATATTTAATGGCGAATCCCTGCCTACTAGCTTAACTTCTAAGTGCATTGATTCCCCGACCACTGCAGCTGTGGACAGCAGCAAATGCTGCCGCAAATGAACAATGTTGAAATTTCTTGTGAGCTCCGAATTCTCTCTTTAACTCTCATCATGAGATAAATAAAAAAATTCAATACAATGTGTGCTATAGCACTAGCTTCACCAGTAGCGATCATGTTAGGAAAACTCACAGGGTTCCTTATCTACCTCAGTCGACTCGAAGGCCACATACCTCTAGTCACTTCTTCCTTTTGTTCTAAGCCGATGTATTGAACCTTCAGCGCACTCCTGCGAAAGCTTTCTGCAACTTAAGGTGGTTTTGCGACACCTCCAAGATCGGAGGCACTGTAAGCTTTCTGCGCCTCATCTTGTTTCGCACTGCCTCCAGAATCGGCCCACCATTGAGCAAGCAATGATGTCATGTGATGACGTGCATTATGTGACGTCACAGTGACGTCACCATGGCGGCATGCTATGTGACGTAGCGGTGACGTCATCATTACGTCAAAGTAACGTGATGTCGGAGTGACGTCACGATGACGTGAGGATTACGTCGCGTTATTTGACATATGCGTGACCTGTTGATGATGACAGAAATGTAGCAGGACTGAAAGTTGGGCTAGTTAGTGATATATAATGGGCAAAAAAAAACAGCGCGCAGACGGACGGGACGAAGAGCGCTTGTCAGGGCTTGTTCTGTGTATCCCTTTCTTCGTCCCGTCCGTCTGCGCGCTGTTTTTTGCCCATTATGTATCACCAACTAGCCCAACTTTCAATCCTGCTGCAGTTTATTTCTTGTACAAGGGCTTCTTTTCCTCGTCCTAACGTATGTTTTCAAGACCCAGCCTTTTTGGCGGCAAGAATAGCCACATGTGAGTGTCGTGCAAGGGTCTTGGCATTTACGCCATGGGACATGCCCAGAGGAACTACTGGCCATGTGTGGGTGCATTCGCCCATCGGTGGGACACACAAAAAGGATGTGGCGAATCTGGCGATTTGAATTATGGAGCCAGACGAGACTGCTCAAGGACTGCCTAAGGACGAACTGCGAACTACAGTGTGGAAGAAGAGACGGCAGAAGAAGATTTGGTGAGTAGTGCAGAACCAACCCAATGTTCCAATTCACTGTAACCGCCGGCTTCTTGGCCAATCCCCCGGTGTGGGTGTGAGCCAAATGCAAGGAACAAACAAGCAAGCAAGCAAGCGATTCTATGACCGAGTTTCCTTGGGCGACTGCCAGGCCACGAGTACAAAAATGCAACGGGAGAACAGGTCCTGCGGGCAAGGTCTTGAACCTTGCTGGCGTGACGATACCGAAACAGCACCTGGAGATCCTCAAGCTCGGCCCAAAATTTTGCGCGGAACCGAGGCTCAGCACCGTCGAAAAGGTAGCCTTGGTGAGAACTATTTCTAAACATGTGACGGACGATGAGCGGTCGCGGTGTGTGTCTGAATGTGCAGATGTCATTATTCGTAGTCTTAAAGAGAATGATAAGAGAAGTATAGAGCTAGTTCCTCTTTCTAATTCCTTGAGAGAAAAGAAGTTAAAGCTGAAGACAGCGTACAAGGAAGGCTTTCTTGTACTCTTGACTGAGGGACAGTTGGTTTCCGACAAGGCCTCTGCAGCGCTAATGAAAAACTTCCGGTTAGCGACAGGAGAGCCGAAAAAAGTTAAGGAAAGAGCAAAAGACTTTTTGCAGGAATTGAACCTGGAACGCCTGTCTAGGAGTGTAGCGAAAGCTCAGGCGTTATTCTTGGAACCGTGTTTCTCGATGAAGGCCCACAAACCGGAGCAGCCTTTCCGCACTATCGTCTCTGAGAATGGCACGTGATGGTAGTTGTTTCAACCTTTCTGCAGAAGCAACTGGAAAAATTAGTAGTGCAAGATCTCTTCATAATAACGAACTCGGAGATAATTGTTGAAGATTTACGCCATGGAAAGTTTGGCGGATGTACTGCATTCAGTGTTGATGTTGTAGATTTATACTATTCCCTTCCACAGCGAGAGCTAATGAATTGCGTGAAGGACAAGTCATGATTAGAAATGGAAACGATGTCGGAGGGAAGGTGGTGCTGGACGTGCGTGCGACAAATGAATGATAGAAAGTGTTAGTGCGACAGCTAATGACGTGTACCTTATGGTGATGATCTAAACGATATGAGCGATAAGATGGGGTCGTAACGAACTGAGGTTTCAAAACTGGATGATTGAAAATTTTGTGAAAAAGTATGAGGCGAGATGCTTTGCGACGTGATTCATGTAACTGCAAGGAAAGGGTGCGTTTCATTGATGTTACACTGCTAGTGCGATGGTAGATAATATGAAGCCTGCTGCGTTATTCTGTACCATTTCAAGCGAGTGAATTAAGTTCACTTGAAAAGGGTCTCAGATGGAGCATCCGTATTCGATTTTTGGACGGACTAATGTTTTATAAATTGTTAGTTTCACGGCTTGAGGGGCGCTAATAAAGTTACGTCATAGGTATCCTAGCGTACGGTTGCTATTGTTAATAACGTAGTTAATGTGATGTTTCCAGCTCAAGTCAGAATATATGTGAATCCCCAAATATTTATACGAAGTAAAAGTATCAAGAGTAGCGTTATTAAGGGTGTAGTTAGCACGAGGTTTGGTAGTACGTGAAATGCGTAAAACTTTACATTTGACACTGTTGAGATCCATGTGCCAAGTTGTGCATTAGCTAGCAATATTAGTAATGTCAGTTTGCAAGGAACTAGTGTCGAAGTTACTTGAAATTTCACGGTATACAACGCAGTCGTCTGAAAAAAGGTCAATCGAAGAAGTTACAACATCGGGTAAATCGTTAGTATACATAGGGAAAAGTAAAGGGCCCAAAACAGAGCCCTGGGGCACACCAAAAGTAACCGGAGAAGAGGGTGAGCAGTAATTATTGGCAATAACGTACTGCGAGCGATTAGTTAGAAAAAAGTCGATCCAAGTAAGAATGCCACCATCAATATTAAGGGTCCTAAGCTTGTAGAGTAGTAGGGGATGATTAATCTTGTCAAAGGCCTTCGAAAAATATAAAAATATGCAATCAACCCATGAACCCCGATCTAGGATGGAATGTAAGGAATGGGTAAAACACAACAACGGACTTTTGCACGAGAATGATTTTCTAAATCCATGCTGCGACATGTTAAAGAACGAGTTTGATTCGAGAAAGGTGACCAAGTTAGAGAAGATGATATGCTCCAAAAGTTTACATGATATACAAGTGAGTGAAATAGGTCGGTAATTCGTGAGAGAATACTTGTTTCCTGACTTATGTAGTGGAACCACCTTCGCCTCTTTCCAAGCGCGTGGCGCCACACCTTCATCCAAAGACTTGAAATATTTTGCACCAGAAAAGAGATGAGTTATGTTTAGTTTCTTTAAGAAATCTTGCATTTATACTGTCAACACCAGAAGCAAAGGACACTCGGAGTGATTCAATTAACTTTACAATACCCTGAGGTTCTCAGGCGTTGTCGTAAGAATCAAGACTAGTTTTTCACAGTCACTGCACTGTGGTTGTACATAGCCAATGTGTTGAATACAGATTGGGAAGACAGCATTGAGACCTTGAATCTTCTCAGGGGTGGTCATCGCGTGCGCTGGTCTCCTTTGAGCTGGAGCTTGATGTTGGATCATGCTTTGCCTTGTGTCTTCTTCAGGCCTTCCATCGTCACAAACACTTTCCCGCAACAGCACTTGAAGTTTGTTTCGTCCCGTAGGTCACAAGATGGTGCCTTGTCAAGGCGAAGACTCGCGTAAAGGCCGCCTCAAACATAGTGCACTTGTACGCGCACTTCGAACCATGACAGCGCCTTTCATGGCGGATTAAGTTGTCGTGGCGAGCGAACCGGACGCTGCAGTTGGTGCATTCGTATGGCGATTCACAGTGATGACTCTTGAACACGTGGTCTGTGAGGCTCTTGTGGGTGTCGTAAAACGTGTTACAAAATCGACAGGCGTGCTTTTGGCGTTCGTCCCGCTCTGCTGGGGAGCCGGCTGCTCTGTTGATTTGAGACAATCCGCCCTGCAAACAAAGTGTTTGGAGATTGAGCCGTGTGTATATATACATACATTTCATAAAAGAACAATTAGCGAGGAAGACGCAGAAAACCATTTAAAGGGCCACTAAACCACCAACAGACGCTCGGCTGCTCCACCGTGCCTTTGCTCTGTCTACAACAGCCGCCGTGACGTCACCTGTATGATTAGGTGACGTCGTGAGCAAGAGACGCTGTCAGTGGGCGAACAAGAACCTGTTTTCTGCTAGCAGATGCGCGCGCTTCTTACGTTTCCACCTCGAACGCTGAGGAAGAGCACTCGGAGAGGTGGATAGACGAGCCGGCGAACGCAGCCGGCGAAGGAAAGAGCGAAACGAGAAAGCGCGTGCAACTCCGCCAGCGTTCGCTGTGGACTCGTGCACAACTGCAACGCCACAACTAAATTTCGACCTCTGGGTGGTTTAGGGTCCCTTTAACAATCCGTAAGGGTTAATTAAGTTGACCATTAAACTACTGCATGGTGGGGATTGCGTTTTTTCATTGAAATGCAAATTCCACAAGGTCGTTTAAAAGGCACAGCGTGCTCGTGCAGTATACCGAATCTAAGGCAGTTTGGCGTCAAATGAATGACCAGTTCGTATCTTTATTGACCCTCTTAGCGTTATTGGCGTTTTCGCGTTTCCCCTAGTAATCTTAAAGAGTCAATCTTGCAATGCAAATTTACCAGCTCACAAAGTCTACAACGTAATAAGTGAGGAAACAAATGACCAGGGCAAGTAATTACATTTTTATTGAAAGCATTCTATATGCTCCTCTTGTGCTCTAACATATGCTCTGCCTGATTAGATTGTTGTGGCTGGTATTACGCAATACGGCGTCACATGCATGTCTTTCACCAAATAAATCAGATAACCTGTGGAATGATAGAAATTTGAGCCAGGTGGTAATATAAGAGATGCAGACAAGACACACACTGCGTGTGTTCTTTTGATCTCTTCTCTTGTGTCTTGTGATGGAATATCTGGGGCCGAATATGTCGATATAAGGTTGCCTTGAACGTAAACGATAACTGATCGCCTTGACGCCTAAAATGCTGGACAAATGGTGTGATTTCGGATGCTATTCGCCGTAGGGCTATTTGCGCCAACAGCTGCATCCGACAGACGTCGAACAGCTTCCAACAGCATGCGTAGACGATCCGCACGCCGCACGAGCATCCAACTTGCTGAATGTAGCCGCGCGGAGACGTCTGACGTCACGCCTCTCGTGGCGCGTTTGTTCCTTGTTTGGTTGTTTGCGCGTTTGTTCTCTACGCTCGGATGGCTCCGATCATGAAAAACGTTGGTTAAACTTTCTTTCTGACATCAAATAACTCAAGTGAATAAAGTTACGTTTGCAGTGTGCCATTTGTGCAAGGCGGCGCCCGTATGCGAACCACTAGCGAGATGTCGAGCCGTGATGAAAGGCCACTTCGCAGGTAAACAGCGGCACCGACGGTCTCGGCCATAGCCTCCTGTATTGTTTTTTTCATGCCCGCCGAGTGGCGAGCGGAGCAAGGCGCTCCGCCCGTACCTCCTATTTCATGCGCTCGCCACCATACGGCGCTGTCAGCCCATACCCACTAGAGTCACTGGAAAAATTTCAGAGTATCGCATCTGTTTTCCGCGCGCCGCCGCCGACGCGATTGGCTTACTCGCATCACGTGACCTCTCGCCGCCATATCCCTTCCAAGAGCTTTGGGTGCAGGCGCGTCCAATGCAGAGCGTGGCCGGACATTTAGCAGTACCACGGTCCCCAGAAGTACTTCGTCACGTTTTTAAACGCGTCATGCAGACAGGGGTGTAAGCAGACATTTTTTCGGGGGGGGGGGGGGGCACGGGCCCGCTACTCTGGGAATCTCGTTTGCCGTGTGGGAAAAATTAATGTCGAAGAGCGCCGTTCTACGTGGCTGCATAGTTGCCCTGAACGAATTCGCCCCCCTCAAATAACACTCCTTCCTGCAGTGAACTACACTAACTTTGCTGGAAAAGATCTTATGCGACAGGATACTTCACCTTTTCGGTTCGCTATGGTCAGCGATATTGAAAACTACATACCTTTCTATTTGCTCGGCTGTTTATATCTCGATCTGTTGAGCAGATTACGCATGCTATCCGAGTTATAAGCGTACGTGTCACGCACGAGAGCGAAATCGAAGATTTATTAAAATAATAACTGTTTACTGGTATACCTTGAAGGCAATTGTGGCATGATCTTTGGCATTGCACAAAATAGAAGCGTGGAACTCTGTTGATAAACTTGGTATAAGGCAATGTTATCAAGCGTATTTTTACATTTGTTGCAAAGAAATTCTGCTAATGCTGCATTGCACCGAGCGTACCCTTAAAATACTGTATAGTTGGGGAGAAATGGTCGCAGCAAAAAAAAACAAGCAGATCCCACGCATTGAGGGAGTCGGTTTTATGCGAGCCCTAGGTCTATATACATACTGTGTTGCAGTATCATGCGCTTTAAAAATTCCGGGATGTGCTATTTCTGATCAAAAGAACATAAAGCACCGTGCCGAGGAAGTTTTAATAAGAGTTCATTATGAAAAAAAAAGTGCAGCAGTGCAGAAACCGAACCCCAGCTGTTTACGCGCTGGCAACGCCAAAAAAAGAACTGTTTGTCAGAACACAGCAAAATATTTGCAAATTCATTGCAACGTTGGGAATATTAAGGAGACAAGAAATAAGAAATGGAACAATTAAGTAGTGATGGCAATAATTTTTGATGGCCTATTTTCTACGTATCGTAAGATAAGATGCACCTGACCTACCGCACGCCGATTCGCCCGTGCGTTCGGCTGCTGGCGTTCCGAATCAAGACGTCGCGCACAACTTCCAATTACCGTACACACACAACTTCTATTACACATGTCAACCAGTTGAACAGCAAGCACGGTGCGCAAGTAAGGTATGTGTCAGCGATCAGTCGAAGGACGCAATGCTGAATGTTCTCGATGTTCGATAACGTTCTCGAGGGCAGTGAACCTGAACACCGACTGCAAAGCTAGCGCAAACAGTCAAGATTCACCAAATGTCGAAGTAAATGGCATCTCGCACGATGTCACTGCGCTAATGCAACTATGTTTACAGATCCGGACCTAGCGAGCACGCCCAGGCGTGACATGAAACGAGACCGATGAAGCCATGAGAGAGTTCGCGAGCACATGGCAACATTCGCCGTACGTTTCATTAGTTACACCGCTAACCGCGCAGTCGATCCATACCTGTCGATGACTCGAAATCACTTCTAATATCCTCTTGAAGAAACACACACACATAATGCCGTTCTGCCGAGCGTAACACGGCACTGAGGCTAAAAGATCGGTCACTTCTCAACACACGATAGCAACGCGCCGGACGGTCTGGAAGGGATATGGCCGCCGCCACCCAATGTTGCCCGCGTGCAGCCTACCTTTGCGGTACTCTGATTTTCCAGTGACTCTAATACCCACTCCCAGAGCAGACGACGCGACTACGCTGTTGCGCGCGCTTTTGGAGAGAAACTTGCGTTCGTATTAGAGATGGAGCTGTAAAATAAATGCGCAGGTTGCATTGATGTTTGTTCATGCTGCACAGGAGTGATCGGAAAAACTGAAACAGTGCGACGCGATGTTTTCATCCCGCTGTTACCCTGGTGGGAATAAAAAGATGCTAGAATAGCTTTATTCTAGTGGCTTTTACTTATCATGCAGGCTACAACCACCCGAAAAGAAATGCGAAACAGCCGAGAATGTAGATGCCGCACTGTTCACGTTTCTTTCCATCCCCACAGTACAATGAAAGCAAGCAACACGAGACATACTGTGAAAGCTGGACATTCTTTCACTTAGGCCCCCAGCTGTGAGATCAAGCTCACAGTTTCAGGGTCTTTCGTAAAGCGGCTTTATTTCGCACACTTTGGCAACGTCATGTATGTCTGTTGCTTTCTGAGCGAAATTGGTGAATTTTGGGCGGAAGAACTTTGTAAGCAAAGTTCACTTTTTCCATATTCGTAGGGAATACGTTCTTTATCGTCAAAAACCTTATTGGCCTTACAAGGCTGCCTTGCTGCATTCTGTAGAGGCTCTTCAGGTGGTTCGATGATATTTCGCCGCCTTTTCCCAAGTCACGGGACAAAAACTGTGATCGCACCTCTTTGATCAGGTGGCACCGATAGAATGCAAGAAAGAGCTTTCGATTCGGTTTCCGGGGTGTCAGTGCAATGCTTGAGGCTTCCGTTGCACAGAAGTTGCTTTCCAGACTTAGCACTGGTGGTTGCGCAAGCTCTGGAATAATCTTGGCGTGCAATCTTGACAGAATGGCCTACTACAATCTGTAATGTTCCCATACATTCTGGCGCGGCCCGCGCAAGACAGCGATCACGCCTGCAACGGACCAGTTACACAGGCAAAAGAAACGAGCGTGGCAATATTATAAATTTTAAAGATGTATATTCATGACAGCATAGCTCTACAGTGCAAATTGACGAAAACAGGCGACACAATGCAGGCACAGTGTTGTGTCCTCTCTTCTGTCTTTGTTGAATTTGTGCTATGCAGCCATGTCGATAACGAATCGTCAACTCACCCAAGCTACAACTCTCAAGTATATTCATGACCTGGGTAATTTAATCATGACTGCACGATTCCCTGTCTTGTGCATTAGCATTTGCACTGGCATAGAGCGCATTATCATTTTTTCACAGAGATACAGCACAATCAGTTCCTGTTGGATATTGGTATATGCATAGACATTACGTTTTAGGACAGAAGATCTTAGTAGATAAAGCTTTTTTTCTTGAGCTATGTCATTATAAGAGTGGCTCTTTTATAACGAAGCTTTCTGCAGTAATACAGAATTTGTTCGCATTACTCTTGAGACACTTCTGTTGTCACAATCGGATGCATGCTCATTTCTGTTCTGCTACACACTTTTGTCACATTACTTCAGGAAGGCTTCTGCTCCCACAATTTACTACACGATAACACAGCAAGTCTTTGTTGCAGCACAACACATTGTGTCGTACTAAAGTACGCCAAAAATGTTGTCCCACAATGCACGGACATTCCTATAGTAGGAGCCGGGTGCTCGTTTTGACGAGAGACAGCAAGTCTTTTGTTGCAGCACAACACATTGTGTCGTACTAAAGTACGGCAAAAGTTTTGTCGCACAGTGTATGGACATTCCTATAGTAGGAGCCGGGTGCTTGTTGTGACGAGACATTTTCTATTGGGTTATAAACATTTGTCGTAGCGCTTTAGCTCTCTCTTGTACCACTACACATGTGACAGAACAGCTTCTGTTGTCACAGCAAAAATATTGGATACACAGCTGAGAAATGTGTTGCCATAACACGAATGTGTAGTAATTACAAAATATCCACAGCATATCCACGGGCTGAATGATGATGAGTGGGGCGAAGCTCCGGAGGAAATCATCGGTAAACCGTGAATACTCCGAGAGAAAGTGAAAGCGCACCAACAGCGAGCGGGTTTTATTACAACGGTCCCCCTAGCGTACGTCGCCGCACTAAATCGAACGATTGCCTTCCACCAATGACACGCGCCATATGTGAATCTTCCTTGAATTCTGCCCAGTACATCATCAACGACGTAAGATCGGGCGCGTTTATACTCAAGTGTCAGCGACAGTCATTGCGACTTGCAGCTCAGTTTAATATTACATGTACGCTGTGAATTTTTATTGTTTAATCACGCACGGGAGAAATCTCACAAAGGCACGACCTTGGAGGTCAAAATCCAGCGCCTATATATACGGGGTGGTCAGTGAACGGTTGTGCAGCGCGAGCAGTCGGTTTTTTCAATCAAGAAACTCTCTAGCAGACGCTGCCTGCGTCGGCCTCGCGAGGCGAGACAGGGGGGGGGGGACTAGCACCCATCTGCAACGCAACGAGCGCCTCCGCGCCATCTAGGGATCGTTCTGAGAACTGGATGGATGGATAGATGCTATGAGCGACCCCTTTATAACTGGGCGGTGACATGTCTGCCACCAGGCTCGAAGAAAAAAAAGCTTCCTTGTTTCAAGTTGGCTTAATACCTTATCCACACTGATTAAATCTATGTTATTATGCCAAAAAGAAAATAAATTCACGGTCCATCTCTCTGCCTCTTAAGGCAGAATGACCTTATTTTTTCCCATTACTTATTTTTGTACTTTATCTCTACTTTTCTGCCACCAATACTCTAACCGTCTCTTACTTATTTCTATCGCGGACGTGTTCAGCTTTCCATTGTTGTCCCTAAAACCCAAGGCTTCATGTAGACTCGTGTCCACACGTATACCTGGGTGAATATCGCCACATTCTATCAGTACATGTTCCATCCTTTCCTTAGTTCCCCCGCAGCATGTACATTTTTGTTCTTCGTTACTGAATCTCGCTTTATAACTACGCGTTCTAAGGCAGCCCGACCTTGCTTCAAACAGCAAAGCGCTTCCCCTTGGATTATCATAAAACCTTTCCCTCCTTATTTCGTTTTTCCCTTTCGATAGTTACTCAGAGCCGGCTTCTTTTCCATCGCTGCCATCCAATAAGTCCTCTGACCTTCCGCTTAATGCTCCTTGTCCATATCGCACGCACTGCTAGCCGTATATTTACTGGTGAACATCCTAGTTCTTTTTCTCCACTGCGTGTCAGCGCTTTTTCTATACAAATACCTGAAAACCTTCTCTGCCCATCTACTCTTCTTCATTTTCCTCAGCCTCTCTTCGAATCTCATTTTGCTCTGAGCTTCCCTCACTTCAAAGCCTGTCCATCCCATATCACCCTTTACAGCCTCACTTCTCGTCTTCCCGTGAGCGCCCAACGCGAGGCGGCCCACCGTCCTTTGATTTACATCCATTCCTGATTGTACCTCTGACTTCATGCAAACCACTGAGTTCCCAAATGTAAGCCCCGGGACCATCACACCCTTCCACAGCCCTCGAAGCACCTCGTACCTATTGTATCGCCTTCAAGCTGTGTGCTTCATAATTGCAGCATTCCTCTTTCCCTTTGCTACAGATGCTTTCTCTTGTACCTCCATATATCTGTCCCCCTCATTTACCCATACTCCGAGGTACTTGTACTCGCTTACCCTCGGTATTTTTTGGCCCTTTATTATGACCGCATGGTCTTCGTGATCACTGAATACCATCAATCCACATTCTGTTGCACTAAATCCTAGTCCTAGAGCCTCACATTCCCTTCCGCATATATCTGCCAGTCGCTGTATATCATCTTCACTGTCCGCAAATAAGGCAATATCATCAGCATCAAATAGACCTGGAAGCTTCTGCTCAACCATCGTGCCGACCTGTTTGTATGACAAAAAAATCCAATGTTGCTACCTTCTAGCGCTTTTTCCATCCTCACCATGTACAGCATGAATAACAGCGGGGACAAAGGACATCCCTGTCTCAGCCCCTTGCGAATTTCAACGCTGTCCTTGCTACTTATTCCTTCCCATTCTATACAAACTGTATTTTCTCGGTATATTTCCCTCAAAAGCTGTATACAGTTGTCCCCTATGCCCACTTCTTTCAATATATCCCACAAAATCTCCCGATTAACGTTGTCATATGCCCCGGTGATATCTAGATAAGCTGTGTATAAGGGCCTGTTTTCTATTTTCGATATTTCTATACACTAGGTAAGAACAAACAGATTATCGTCTAACCGTCTGTCGATTCGAAATCCATTCTGAAGTTCTCCCGATATATCATTTTGTTCTACCCACGCTTCTATTTTTAATTTTACTGCCTGGATCTCCAACCTGTATAGCACCGATGTAATGGTTAGCGGACTATATTAGCGAATGTTATCCTTTTCTCCCCTGCCTTTATAGATTAAGTTCATTCTACTTTTTCGCCAACTGTCTGGTATTTCCCTCTCCTGTAAGCACTTTTCTACGGCTTTCAGCAGTGCTTCTTTAGTTTTATGTCCGAGTTCGTTAATGAGGGTGACGGGAACCCCATCTAAGCCCGGAGTAGTGCGCTTAGGAATTTTTCCTTCGGCCTTCTTCCAATTGAAATTCTCTACTACTACATCTTCGTCGGTTGCACTCCTTTGCATACTTTTACTCACCGGGGGAATCCCATGGGCGACCTTTTTAAACGAATCGGCTGTTATCTTTCGGATGTAACCAGCGCTTCATACCCTTCCAATTGATTTCCTCCTTCATCTACCAAACATTGTTGCACTGTGACAGACTTCCTACCCAGCGCTTTTAGGTGGCTCCAAAATATCCTAGGCGCGGCCTTCTTCTTTTCGCGAATCTCTGTCATCCAGCGTTCACTTTCACCTTTAATTTTTGCCTCGACTAATTTCTGCACAATGGATTTTTGCTCTAAATATATTTCCCATATTTCGTTGACTTCGTCCTATGGCCGATTCTCCTTTTTTGCCTGTCTGTGCTCCCGTGATGCCTCACGTCTCTTCTCGATCGCCTCCCGGATTTCTTTGTTCCACCAACTTTTTGGCTTTCTCTTTCCTTTCCAACGAATAGTTTTCTTCTCTTTTTCCACTTTTTTCGTGATTACATGTAGCAGTTCACTATACTTCCAGTCTTTGCCTGGTAGTTCGTCTACTTTTTCCTCGACTCGTGCGGCTATATTTGTTATTTGTTTGTCATTTAGATACAAGCTGCCAAACTTTGATTCTCTCTTCTTATTTTCAGTTTTATATCCCATTTGTAATATTATGCGTTTATGATCACTACCCAAGCTGTTAATGCCTTCCTCGTCTATTCTCATATCTCTAAGTTTGTCATATATTCCTTCTGTCATGAGACAATAATCAATGCTCGATTGCCTATTTCCGACTTCCCACGTGATCTGCCCCTCACTCTTAGGCCCCACATTAACTATCTCAAGACTATGTTGCTCGCAGAGATCTAGCAATAACTTGCCATTGGTGTATGAATAACCGTCAAGGTCCGTTCATGTCCCCTAGAAGGATTATTTCGGCATCATGGCCAAATTCTTTAATATCGGTGCTAATGCATTTCACTATCTCCAGATTCTTTTCTCTGCAGTTATTCCCCGTCCACAAGTAAGCTACACCTAGCCACGTTTTCTTTCCACCCACTGTGCCCGAAACCCATATGTGCTCTGAACACGTTTGTTTCACTCTATCCCATTTTGTTCTGCTATGAATTAGCATTCCAACACCCCCACCTCACCTTTCTGATGTGATCCTGTTACATCCTTCCCAAATATAATTGTCAATATGTGGTGGCCCTTCCAAGTCTCTAAGGTGTGTTTCTGTAACCGCATAAACACCTATCGTTTCCTTGTTTAACTGTTCCTCAATCTCTAACCATTTTGCCTTTTTTCTGCCACCCTGCATGTTAATGTAACTAATTGCAACACGCGCCTTCTCCTTTCTTTTACCTTTTCTCTGGTTCTTCGCTATACTGCCTGTCAAAGAGTCCCCTGGTTGTTTTCCTCATTACAAGCTACCCTGGGCACCGAAGGGCCCGCGTGCCCCCCAAAAAAGCTACTGCGTGTCCTGCAAGTCGCCAACCCACCTCATGACCAAGCCTCCTATCGAAGTGCATTCCGTCTCTTCGAAAACCACCCCACCTGAGCACCTCTCTGTTTATTTCCACTACCTCGATGCCTTTCTCTCGACTCATCTGCCATATCTCTTTGTTTGCGTCGACAACCGCTCTTTGCAGGTTGCAGTCACACACCGTTATCTCCGGTATTGCGCATACCACTATCTGCACCTGAGGCACCTGAGGGGAAATGGCGCGCATGTCATCGACCCCTTTCGCCAGTGTGGTCGCTAGTTCGGCTGATTCTTCATTCAAGACGTCGTTTAGACCTCCCGCGATTATCACGAGGTTACGTCCATTAGCCTTAGTTGCGAGTTTTGCGCTAGCTTGTCTCATCACTGATCCCAGCCCATGTCCCGGGAACTTCCCTATTAAAACTCGTTTGTCGCCTCTCACCCTTTCCTTGACTGCTTCTGCGCATCTAACTAAATTCGAGTCCCCGGCGACTATCACGTGCTCCGACTTTTATGCAGGACTGTCCCGCACCTGGCCACTGCCTCGGTTACTAGCGCGTGCCACTGTTGCTTTGTCCCCTCCCCTTCCCAAAACTACTTCGCGGAAGCTGGGTCCTCTGACCCTTGCACCTGTCTTTTCCAAACCTGTTTCCCCCTTCGCGTCTACCACTGTGGGGGTCGATGCCCCGCTGTTCCCGCTGTTGCTTGTTTCCTTGTTCACCATTACTACCTTTTCTAACTTCTCCTCGGCTGACTTAAGCCTTTCCCCCATAGCCATCGTTTTTTTCCCGCTCTGTCGCCAACGCATTCTCCATCTCGGCGATTCTTACCATGAGCTCATTCTGGGCAGCCATAATTATTTCCATTTTCGCCTCTAACTCGCATTCCTTACACTTGGCGTCCGCTCCCTCTGTCTTCTCATCCGTACAAACATCTATTTTCCGCCCCATTCCGCACCCTGAACACTTTACGGTCTTTTTGACCATGGCTAGATCGTTCACACGGCGGATTAGATACACTTAAAGCCAAATGGTATCACAAAACTCCGCAAGTATGCTACACTTCGAAGCACCTGTGAACCTTTCAGCCACGTGGTGGCCGAACAAACAAATAATAATAATAATTAAAAAGACCAGGCGACTGTCACACTGGAAACAGTACAAAGTTGTAAGCCCTATTAACCTTCAATCTAGTAGCTTATGTGCTCATATAACTAAAAAAAGAAGCTCGCATCTTACAAAAAAAAAACAAACATATCTGATGCTGTCATTCCGGAGCCCACGAAAAAAATTACACCATCTCCCGCTAAAGGGGACCATGAGGCGATGCGAAGCCGGAGCACTTGCACGATCGCGTTCCGTTGGCGTTTGTTGGGCATGCTACCGACCTCGCGTCGTGGAACGCGAAGAGGGACGCTACGCGCGTCGTATCTTCCATCTAGCCAGGCCGTTAATTCTCACAGGGCGAGCGGGGAACGCGGTCGACAGGCGGGCGAGAGGTGGGCAGCGTAGGAGAGGAGAGAGAAGGGGAGGGGACGCGTATGCGCTCGAGCTCATCGCGGCGTTGCGCAGAAGAGAATTTCGGCAGTCTAGCCCGCGTTTCAGAGGAAGAGTGGAAAGGGGGAGGGAGAGGGGTATGGGAGAGGGAACGTGGAGAGGGAAAGTGGAGAGGGGAAGGGGGAGGGAAGGGGAGAGTGAAAGTGGAGAGGGGTAGTGGAGAGGGGAAGGGGAGAGGTGGTGTGTGGAGAGGGTATGCGCATGCGCAGTAAGGGTGGTCACGCCGCACACCACCACCACCACCACCACCATCGGATTGAGCTCCGCCTTAAGATACTTCGCATCTAAAACTAGAGGTGGCTACGACAGCGCCATCTAGTGAACACTCCAAGAACTAGAGGTGGCTTCCTGTTACTACTACTGCTACATACTACAGAGAAAGGACAGACCCACACCCAAAGGAGCTTCGCCCCTAAAATCTTGTAACAGAAATTTCAGCGGTCATGAAGGCAAGTTCTGTTGTAACTTTCAAGTATACATTTACTTATTCCAAATTCTTCACACTAATTTTCACCAGTCACTAGAGTGTGGGTGGAAACTGCGAATGTGTTGAATGCACGCTGGGAAAACTCACCGTGGAGCCACTCCTCCAGCCGTCTCAGTCATTGTGGTCACTGGGTGCTCCGCCGTCCTTGGAGCTGGAGCTTGGTCCTGCAGCGTGCATTGCCCTGTGTCGTCGTACGCCGTCTATCGTCACAAATTCTTCCCCGCAACTACACCTAAAGTTTGGTTTGGTCCCATGGATCACGCGTTGGTGCCTTGTAAAGGCAAATATGCGCGCAAAGGTAGCGTCACACATCGTGCACTCAAAGGGGTTCTTGACTCCATGGCAGCGTCGTTCGTGTCTTATGAAGTTGTCGTGGCGCGTGAAACGTAAGCTGCAATAACTGCACTCGAAGGGCCACTCTGACTGGTGGCTTGCAAACACGTGCTCCGTGAGACCCTTGTAGGTGTCGAACGCCATACTACAGAAACGACAGGCGTGCTCTTTGTTGTCCCGCTCTGCCTGGGAGCCGGCTCCTCTGACCTTTCCACCCGATCCGCCCTGTAAACAAAGTGTGTGGAGAATCAGCCGCATCTAATATATATATATATATATATATATATATATATATATATATATATATATATATATATATATATATATATATATATATATATATATATATATATATATCAAAGAAAGTGCTGATGGTCCGGTGCACATGTAGTTGAAGAAATGTAGGAGCACACTTACGAAACTTGCATATTTTTACTCATTTACGTTTCGGCCGTGGCACGGCCTTCGTCAGAATGAACCTGACGAAGGCCGTGCCACGGCCGAAACGTAAGTGAGTAAAAATATGCAATTTTCGTAAGTGCGCTCCTTCATTTATTCAACTATATATTGTGATGTTTAGGACGGTTCGAGCACTTCCCCTATTGTGCAGCGGCGCAGGAAACAGACAGGGAGACGTATTAAACATTTATGTACAAAATATAAGGATATGAACAGTCAGCGGTGTCGGTGCCGTCGGGACGACCACCCAACCCCCGAGGAGGAAGAGTCCCGTGGTCTCACGGCTTGCGAGCAGCGGTGGCGGCGTCTAGGAGATGCCGGGACCAGTGCGACCTCGGACCATGTTTCCGACGTCCTGACCACCACCCGGGCGTAGCGGTTCCACGGGCGGGTTCTGGCCAGCACAGCACCGTCTGTGCCGTGCTGGAATGCTGCTCGCCACAGCTGCGGTGCGGCAGCTCATTCACCGGCGGTCCACGCCTTGGCCAGGGCACCGCCAGTTACAGCTCGGGTGAACAGCTCATGGGCTGGCGGCCCACGTCTGAGTCTGGCGCGTCGCTCGGTACGGCTCGGCGACCCTCGATGCAGTAAGCAACTCCACCCCTGGCACCTGGATCCTTGGCCACCCTGGACCTCGCCCGGCTCCGTGGTCCTCCGTGCCCACACGTCTCGGCCGGCAGAACTTCCCGCTCGTCCGAGCTCAGAATTGCACCCCTGGGGTGCTATTCTGGACTTCCGCCATTTTCTGTCAAATTTGACGTAGGCGTGACGTGTACACAATGATGACGCAAACGCATGAAATGCTTGCGAAACGTGACGTGAAGGGGACATAAGATGCAAAGAAACGTGCAATTAAATAGTATTTTGTATATGAAATTGTTAATGCAACAACAAAAAAATAAAAGAAAAGTGAAGCGTTTAGTTTTAAAGTTGTGAAGCAGACGATAACGTCTGCAATTTGGCGCCATATTTGGAGATGAGCGACAAAGCCATAGTAACTTTTTTAGCCAATAAGCGAGCCAGCCAAGCCAGCGTCGACATTGCCGACATCGTTATTTCGCTGGTTATTTTGTGTAGGTGTTCAGTGGTTATGTCGGCAGATCGCGAACAGTGGGCCGCGATGTTGCTTTTTTACCGATCGTCCCTGTATGGGGAGGGTGGTTTGCAACTTACTACCGGAGGTACGATGGGAGCCGTGACAGACGATGACAGAGCGCCTTTACCGCCTGGGCCCCAGCAGCAGGCCGCCGCCGGAGTGGCGGCAGCTCGAGCTCGAGGCGCGGAATGACGGTGCAGTCAGGTAAGCTTGCGTTTCACTCGGGTGGTGTTGAAGCTTGAGCTATGCACATGCTTATTGCAGGAGAACAGACGGATGGCCGTTCGATTTGCCGACGCACGTTTCGGTGGACGACGCCCGCATCGTTACAAGTATGCGAGTCGACCCCGTCTTGGGCTGCGGTGGCCCTTCGTTCCCAGGGCCCGCGGCGTCCAGAAGCGCTATAAGGAGCTGCACAGCATTGCAAGTATTAATAATGCGCCTTCTGTTCCTTCTGTCTTTTTTGTTGCGGTGGCTGTTCCGCGTCTAGTTTATCTTAAGTAATGTGCCAACTAGCCCAACAGCCAGCTGAGTTATTTATAACGTCTCCGATGCGCGAAGTATCTTCCTGAACTGTCGTGATTATTAAGATGGTGCTACATGTTTTGCTGAGGATGCGTAAGGACTACTGTAAGTAAAAGTTACAATCATGTAAATATACATAAGCAGAAGCAATAAGAGTTAAGTTTCAGGACCTCACGTTACGCGCGATCAGTTGAATTTGAAAGATAAAGTCTAGGCGAATCTCAATCTACAGAAGTGATGCACCTCCGAAGGTGTTAACTGTGGAAGGTACTTCCACATTGCTTACAACATACGGATAAGAAGTCCATAATGGCCACAGATAAAGAAGAGGAATTGTAGTATTTCATGCAGTTGATGTTACATTGGACTGGCAACACTAAGAAGTGCACAAACTGCATTCAAAGAGATGTCTTTTATGCAGATGTGCTGGTTTCAACACTGGCTGGTACAATATTAGAGGCATCCTTTGTTGTTGTTGGCAGCAGTGAATGATAAGACAATGATGTAAGCAATGAGACAACTTGACTGCTTTTTATTATTGCAAGGATGACGAATTGACTGACAATGATGAATTAACAGAAGATCAATTGACTCACAATACATTATGAAATATCATGTATTACTCTTGCATGTAAACTTTTATAGTCCACCAGAGAAACCAGGACAGAAAGTAGCTACACAGTGCTGTGCCCACGTTGCCCCTTTCGGTACTGGTTCGTTTTGTGCCTATAAGCGTTTACATAGATTACCAACCACAGCAAGGTTGTGCTCTTGCATGTACGAGTGGCTACTACATGAATAGAGCTTTTGTACACACTTGCCAGACTCGTACAGTCATCACATGGGTTCGCATTGTGAATTAAGTGCCGAAAACAATGCTCTGGAATGGCATTCAATGTTGCATGCACTGCTGCAAAATAACACAGGCTGTTTACAGAGTCACTGTGGTCTCAACAAACTAGTCCTGCTATGATTTGCGGCAGAAACTGAGCATGTTTTTGCCTAACTGCTTGGTACAATTAGCGTGCTCTCAATGAACGAACACAATGAAGCTTTTCTCAGAATACAATTCCTGCAAGAACACAAGTACAGGGTATAGGTATAGGATCGAATACAATGCAAGTGGCTACTTTGTCATGAGAAACAGCAAGGGCTTCTTGTGTTTCACGTTTCTGTGCACATCTCGCAGGAATGTAAACCCCATTACATCGAGTCGTGCCCAGCTGTGAACCACTACAGAGCGTGATCCTGCCTTTGCCTACCCACCTGGTTCATGTCTACTGCAGCCGTATCGTCGCTATTGTTGTTGTAAAGGTCCGCATATTCTCATTCGAGTTCTTCAGTGCAAGGGATGTCGTCTGGCTCAGGCAGCTGCTGCCAAACACCGAGGTTGTGAAGCACGACACAAACTGCGATGATCTTCGACGTGAAGAGTGGGCCATAGTACAGTGTTCTGTACCTCTGCAAGCACCGAAAGTGGGCCTTGAGGACTCCAGTGCACAGTTATACGACGCAGCGCAGTGAAGAGTGGGTGCGGTGGAATCGGGCAGCAGAGGATTCTGCAGGATGTGCTCCAGGGATGGGGTTAAGCAGCCAAGGTTGAAGCAAGTATGCACTATCACCTGTGGAGGACAGTGTTCCAATTAGCATAATATGAATGTATACATGAATATGTACTATTCCTTTCTCACTTCTTTTAACTTATTCGAAGACATCGTGTCACTGATATGCACTGCTTTCCTTTTTTTTACAGCTAGACATATTCACAGAATTGCTTGTCTGGTTAGGCTACATAATTACGGCTTTTGAAATGCTCCAACGAAAAAATGGCTTTATCAACTCAATTCCTTCGTCAGGAGGAATGACAACGAAGCTACTGAACTGCAGCCCTTAACTTCTTTCATAGAGAAGAAGGGGCGAGTGACAGAAGGCGCATCTTCTTTGGTGGTAAGGGTGTTGTGCTTTCTTTTGATTGCATGGGACTGATGTGCGGCTGCAGACGGTCAGCGCACTCAAGGCTTGGTTTCCCTTAGTTTTTTTTTGTGCTTAGGCCGTCAATGAAACGTGACAGCAGGTTTCTTTTGCAACCGTTTGAGTTGTTTTTTAGTGCTTTTTATGAACCATGACTGAAATACCTTTGAGTTGTCAGTTGACTTATTTTATTGCTATATAGCACATGGCTGTGCTTGCTTATTTGTATTTTTTTATACAAGTTGTCCTTCCTACACATAATTGTATTTATGAATGTACAACATCTATGGCAGTTGTATTTGATGTATTCTTTTTTTAACATAGCCTCAGAGTGTATCATTTTCTGTATCATCGCATGCTTACTATTTATTATTTCACCACTTTATAATAAAGGATCATACAATCTCTTCATGAAAGTTTATTTCATGCTTGACCTTTCTATTGCACTAGTAGTCTTTCCCATGACCATAGAAAGGCAAGCTGCAATTATACACTGAGAGCAAGTCGGATTATTGTGTGCCGCCTCGGGTCTCAGTATGACTTCTTTTCTCAAATGTGTGCATGAGAGAATTTTCATTCAAGTGAACACGAGTGCCACTAAAGTAGATAGTGTTCGACCAAGGTAGCTGCCAGTAATAACATACGGGGCAGAAATTTGGACAAAGAGACTTGAGTAGTTAAGAACCATGCAGCGTGTAATAAAATTACCATGAATAATGTTTTTGTTACACTAAGCCACCACACAAGCATTCTCACGGTTGCATACCAAGCAGCTATTCACCAACCTGGCCACGGCGTCCACTGCCCAGTTCTGGCTCACGGTGGATGTCTTCCACATAAAGGCGTCGTGCACGGGCCCCGAGTGCGAGGGCAGTCATTGGCAGGGTTGGTCACATACCTGCAGAGTGTTGTTTGCATTGGAAGGAAGTCGGCAACAGCAATACAACCAGCTACATGCAGAACAACTGTAACTGTGTGGTCCAACGCACTTATTTCTCTCGAGTTGCTTTCGGAGCGCAGCTTCGATAGCTGTATCTTTCATTTCATATGTGGCAGTTACTGCATGTCTGCATATCACTGTTTATGAAATTAGAGCGCAATCAGAACGTTTGATTTCCTTTCATGCATTATTTTTCTTAAAAGCTACCACGATCAAATATGAAGCTCGATGAACTTTTTATGGTGTCACGTCACTCCTGCCAAAACTAAATAGTGACGGAAACTCCGTTTACCGCGACTACTGCGTTCTTTTCTATCACTGCAGTTGGACCCACGGCAAATGTCGTTAAAATACTGGAGAGTGCCGAAAAGCTGTCTTTCACGTTCCTCATTTGCATTCTGACAGCATGCGCGAGATTGAATAAGATGAAGTTTGTTCTCACCACCACTGCCGCTGAGGGCGTAAAAGTTCTTGCGGCAAAAGTAAGCAGCCTTGTTGCCATCGTCCTTTTCATACGACCCACTTATGCACACGAACGTGTCGTCGACCACCTCAACGCAGCCTTCAAATCTTGCATCTATGTGGACAAAGCCTTCCTTTTGGCCGGGAGGGCGATCCACTCATTGCCGAGGCGCTCGACGATCGCTTCCATGACAGCATGAATCGTGAGACCCACACTGGATTAGCTCGTCGCCACGTCCTCGTTGTTCGAGATCGCGTCGTGGTAACTGCCGGTGGCGAACAAGCGAAGGGCGCAAAGCACTTGTAGCTCAACAAAAACAACAACAAAGGTCGGGGCTGTTCTCGTGTCCGTACGCCGCTTCTCCAGGTCCTGGCTAAGCTCCCCACACAGCCATCGCACAGTGTCCTTCGTCAGCCGGCACCACAGTTGAAATAATTGATCGGTCATCACAAAAGCATCGCGGTACTGCTTCCTGCAGCTCCAGCCACTACACAACAAAGGGCAGCGTCATTTTTATTCGCTTATCTAGCGTTCTCTTGCGGCGAGAACCGCAAATTCGAACAAGCCAAATTAAACAATAACCTTTTATTTTAACAAGCAAGCTTCATGTACAACACTTTATAATATTACTAACCGAAAACATGCTTGTAACATAACTCACGGAATGACATCTACACATACGTATGTGAGGCTGCACATCGAACAAGCAACTCAATTTACAACAATATGGCGGCCAATTTTGGGCACTTCATCGTTCTCACATTTTAAGCTGCAAATTTGGCAGGATGCAACGTCACGCAACGTCAATTTGACGCTACAAAAAGTGAGATCCTGTGGCGCAATGGGCGCCATCAGTGCAATGTCCAATCGTGTTGCAGACATGGCGGCTCTTCGTCAAGCGAGCAGTAGTTTTGATAAACCGCAAGTTGACCGTAGGCACAGCTCAGTACCATATTTCGGTTTCTTTGTTTCACCCAAACCTTTATTTCTACATGACAGAGTACGGCGAAGCGTTGCTTCGGAAAAAAATTACTATTTTTTGGCACGTTACGTCATCGCGGATTCCTGTGTCGTAACGCCATTGCAGCGCCACAATGCGAACGACTTCGCGTGACCAATCAAATCATCAACATGGCGGAATTTGACAACATGGCGGAATTTGACAATGTCCAGAATAGCACCCCGAACATTGCGAGCGCGCCTCGTGCCACCGTGCCACCGCGCTCTTCTTTTTTCTCCCTCTGTGCTCGGTGGTCCGCGCCGACGTTTTGGCGCTATTTACACGTGACATTTTACCCCCCACTTAAGAAAGTTGTTTCCCTTCAACAACTTTTCTAAGCATGATGATGGACAACGTTCACTGCCTGAAAGGCAGAAAGTGTTCGCATGTTAACACTTTTTTTTTCACACGCATTCACAGATTGTTCCATACGCAGGTCACGAAGTGTTCCGCATGGAGTTGACGGAGTATTCACAAAAAATAAAAGTCTACGTGTGCATGACGTTTCAAGTCTACACTCGGCTCATGTAGTCAGCTCCGACGTTGTCACTTCCTTTGATGTATTCCACAGTGAAGTCGTACTCCATAAGTGTCAGACTACAACGCAGAATTCGTCTGTTTGTGTGCTTGGCCGAGTTGATGTAGGCCAGCGGCTGGTGATCGCTCTGCAGTACAAACTGCTTACCGAAGAGATACATGTGGAATTTTTGGACAGCCACACGAGCGCAAGCCCTTCTCGCTCTACGGTTGAGTATCGTGCCTCCCGTGGAAGTAGCTTCCTGCTGGCGTAGGCGACTGGATGGAGAACACCGTCATAATTCCGCATGAGCACGGCTCCCACACTGGTAGACGATGCGTCTGCGCGCAGAACAAATGTCTTCTCCAAGCCAGGAGACCTCAAGATTGGACCAGTGGACAACAGTCGTTGAAGCTCGTCAAATGCCCCCTGGTGACGTTGTTCCCATATCACCTTAATCGGAGCACGCCTCCGACTCAGCTCTGTCAAGGGATGAGACACGTGGGAATAGTTGGGTACGAAGTCTCGGTAGTACCCAGTGAGACCGAGAAAGGAACGGACTTCTTTCTTTGTATGAGGTTGTTTTGCAGCCTGTATCTTTTGAAGCGTTTCAAGCTGCGGCCGTAAGACCCCGTGTCCCACGATGTGGCCCAAGAACTTCACCATCGTTGAACCAACTTCACTCTTGGATGGCTTGATTGTGAGCTGTCCACGCCGTACTTGTTGAAAAAACCTTTCGAGCGTGGCAATGTGCGTCTCCGATGTGTTTGTGGCTATAAGAACATCATCGAAGTAATGATGTACGTGAGAAATGCCAGCCACAACTTTTCTCATGAGTGTAGTGAAAACTGCTGGCGCTGTTTTGATGCCAAAAGGCATAAAGCGGAACTGATAAAGGCCCGACATTGACTGGACGGCTGTCATACGTTTCGAGTCTTTGTGCGTTGGGACCTGCCAGTATCCCTTTGTAAAATCAAATTTGGAGAAATAGCGAGCCTTTCCCAAGTTTGCGAACATCATGTCCACTCGTGGAATAGGCTCATTATCCATTACGACGACTCTGTTCAACTGTCGGAAATCAATGCATAGGCGCATGCTGCCGTCTTTCTTTTTAACTACGACAATTGGTGACTGGTAAGGCGAGTCTGACGGTTCGATGATTCCCTGCGCCAGCATCTGCTGCACTTCTTCCTCTACCGCCTGTTGCACAGCAAAGGGTATCGGGTATTGGCGTACGTTCACCGGCACAGTAGATGTTGTGGTGATCTTGCACTCTACCAAGTTCGTCTTTCCCGGAACGTCCGAGAAAATATCTTGGTATTCTGATAGAAGCTTCTCGATCTGTGCCTTCTGGTTCGTGTCCAAGTTGTTAGCGACTTTGACGTCATGGTAGGTTTCGTTCTGTTGAAGCGCGAGCAACGGTAGCTCCGGTTCTTCTTCCGGTTCTTCTGTTTGTACCGTTACAGCCGCGCGGCCCACCGCGTCTGTCGCAGGTGGGCTCTCCTCGTACTTTTTAGGGAGGTTGATATGCAACAAAGTGGTTCGGGTTCCCAGATCAACGACATAGTCGATTTCGCTCCGCTTGTCTAGTACAGTGAAGGGGCCTTTCCAAATTAGAATCAGTTTGTTGGTGTCGGAAGGTAGTAGTAGTAATACCTTGTCTCCGACGCAGAGTTGACGAGGCTTCGCTTTGCGATCGTAGTATTTCTTCTGTGTCAGCTTGGCTTTCTGGAGCTCTTCGTGCGCAATTTGACACGTCTCATACAAACAATCGCGAAGCTCCATGACATAGCCGTATGTAGTCTTCGTTTGGGCATCCAAGGTTTTTCGCGTCCATAATTCTTTCAGTATAGACATTTGGCCTCTAATGTATCGACCATACAGGAGGTCGAAAGGCGAAAAGCCGACACTCGACTGAGGCACCTCTCTGTATGCAAATAATAATGGTGCCAAGTATCTGTCCCAGTTCTTTGGACTTTCGTGGCACATGCGCCGTATCATTTGCTTTAACGTGCCATTAAAGCGCCCAACAAGACCATTTGCCATAGGGTGGTATGGGGTAGTTGGCAACTGTCGGAAAGACAGTAGTCTACTCACTTCCTGCATTAAGCGTGACGTAAATGATCTTCCGCGGTCGCTCACGATTTCTCGTGGGATTCCAACGCGCGAGAACATTTCCACCAACGCTTCTGCTATCTTCTCTGTGTCTATGCTTGGTAATGCAACAGCGTCAGGATATCGCGTTGCGCAGTCCACCATCGTTAGAATGAAGCGATTTCCTTTTGCCGATGTCGGTGATAGTGGACCGATTATGTCGATCGCCACACGTTGGAAGGGCACGTCAATCACCGGCATTTTTCCAAGGGGGACACGTCCGACTAAGTGCTTTGGCACAGTGCGCTGGCAGATGTCACAAGCGCACACAAATCGTGTCACCTCAGCCTGCACGCCTGGCCAATAGAATTCTTCTAGAATCCTATCAGTTGTTCGTTTATTACCTTGGTGGCCTGCCATAACTCCCTCATGTGCCATCCTAAGGACAAACTGGCGGAGGCTTTGCGGAACAACCAGTTGGTCAACTTCCTTCCTCGTTAGCGATCTGTAGTGTCGGTGAAGTATTCCCTTAAGCAAAACATACTCTATGTTTGCTGATCGTTTCGTCATCGTCTTCCCGATCGCCGAAAAACAGCTCTCCAAAGTGCGATCTTCTCTCTGCAACTTTTCAAGAATTGTGGGGTCACATCTAGTGCGTTCCATGCCGCCACAGGTAACTTCATGTCCCTGGTCCCTCGTGTTGTCGCTGCGCTCAAAGTCGGTAAGTCTGGTGACACGCTTGAATATGGAACAGGCTGCACTGCTGGTGCTGACTCCTTATGCAGTCTTGCGACATCCGACAGGTGATGTGACGTGGTAGAACCAGAAGGGAAGACTACCCCGTCGATGTTGCCGAGAACGACGTCATATAGTGGCTTTTCCATGCAGAGTGCCAGTGTCGGTCCTCGGAAGAACGGAGAGTCGATGTATACCCTTGCCTCGGGAAGCTGCCTCGACGAGCCGTCGAGAAGGTGCACAGTACGTGTGATACCGGTGAAATTATTCTCCGGTACCAGCGAACGCTTGACCACCACGGTATTGCATCCCGAGTCTCTTAGCACCGTCACAGGCTTCCCATCGAGATATCCGGTTGCCGTTGGCATCTCTTGTCTTAGCAGACCAAGACAAATATCCCCTTTCGCCGATGGTTCATTTTCCTCTGCTGATGACGGGGTAGAATCCAAGTTCTCCTTGTTTCGGACAACAGGCGCACGGTCATAGTCGGCAACAGCACTTGACGCCTCCTTGTTGCGGTTCTTTACATTTGGACACTAGTCAGCTTGATGGCCGTGCTTCCTGCACTTCCAGCAAGACGAGGGCTTCGGCCCTTTTGACCGCGTCCAACAGTCTGCAGCGCGATGACCTTGCTTGCCACATAAAAAGCACTGCACTTTTGCTTTTCCGGCCTCTTTTTCTCGGCTCTTGCTCGGCAAGTCTGCTTTTTCACTTGGTCTTTCCTGTTTCCCTTTCGCGATATTTGTCAGGCCGTGCGCTTCCAAATAATGGTCAGCCGTTTCGGCTAGCCTGATCGAGCGTTCGGCATCCTCGCTCTTTCAAGAAGATGGCGAGTTTCTCATCGCATCTTAGCAAAAACTGTTCGGATACAATGATATCCCTCAATGCGTCATACGTTTTATCTGTTTTTGCCATCTGCTGCCAATGATCGAAGTAACCGAGCAGCCGACCAGCAAATTGTCGCCCTGTCTCGGAATTCTCCGGCTTAGCTTCGCGAAACTTTTGCCGATATCCTTTTTCGGTGTAACGAAACCTTTTCAACAACGTTTGCTTCAGCTTCTCGTACTCTGTGGCATCCTCCGCAGCCATACGTCCGACAATATTCAAAGCTTCTCCTGAGAGGCATAAACTTAATGAGAGCGCCCACTTGTCGCCTGGCCCTCTCTGGCTGGTGGCTACTCGCTCGAAGCGCTGAATGTGCGCGTCGACTTCGTCGCGGCCCTCATTGTAGGGAGGAGTAAGCTTGTGGGGGCTCCTGAACGCTTCGCTGCTGGCTTCCACGCGCTCTCCACCGGTTCCAACCGTCCCAGCCGTGCGCTCAGCAAGACGACACTTAGCCTCCAGCAGACTTTGTTCCGCCGCCAGACGAGCAATCTCCTGTTCGTGCGCTATTCGCGACGCGTGCCTATCCTCAGCACGTCTGTCACGCTCTTTCTTCTGCTGCTCCTCAATCCACTCTTTCAATTCATTGCCCATTAAGCCAAGTTCCTTGCCAATCGGAATTTACTTTTCCCAATCCATTTCCGCCCACTGCACAAAAGAGAAGTGCGGCTCTGAAAGTTGGAGCTAGAGCTAGGTCCTACGTCGCGGACGCCAGAAAATTGTGATGTTTAGGACGGCTCGAGCACTTCCCCTATTGTGCAGCGGCGCAGGAAACAGACAGGGAGACGTATTTAAACATTTATGTACAAAATATAAGGATATGAACAGTCAGTGGTGTCGGTGCCGTCGGGACGACCACCCAACCCCCGAGGAGGAAGAGTCCCGTGGTCTCACGGCTTGCGAGCAGCGGTGGCGGCGTCTAGGAGATGCCGGGACCAGTGCGACCTCGGACCTTGTTTCCGACGTCCTGATCACCACCCGGGCGTAGCGGTTCCACGGGCGGGTTCTGGCCAGCACAGCAGCGTCTGTGCCGTGCTGGAATGCTGCTCGCCACAGCTGCGGTGCAGCAGCTCATTCACCGGCGGTCCACGCCTTGGCCAGGGCACCGCCAGTTACAGCTCGGGTGAACAGCTCATGGGCTCGCGGCCCACGTCTGAGTCTTGCGCGTCGCTCGCTACGGCTCGGCACCGCTCGGCGACGCGCGATGCAGTCAGCAACTACACCCCTGGCACCTGGATCCTTGGCCACCCTGGACCTCGCCCGGCTCCGTGGTCCTCCGTGCCCACGCGTCTCGGCCGGCAGAACGTCCCGCTCGTGCGAGCTCAGAATTGCACGCCCTGGCCCGAACACTGCGGGCGCGCCTCGTGCCACCGTGCCACTGCGCTCTTCTTTTTTTCTCCCTCCGAGCTCGGTGGTCCGCGCCAACGTTTTGGCGCTATTTACACGCGACATATATATATATATATATATATATATATATATATATATATATATATGTGTGTGTGTGTGTGTGTGTGTGTGTGTGTGTGTGTGTGTGTGTGTGTGTATACAGAGTTTCATTAAAGAACAATTATACGAGGAAGACGCAGAAAACCCTTTAAGAATCCGTAATGGTTAATTACGTTAACCATTAAATTGCTGCATGGTGGGGATTGCGTTTTTTCATTGAAATGAAAATTCGACAACGTCGTTTACAAGGCACTGCGTCCTCGTGCAGTATGCCGAATTTAAGGCATTTTGGCGTCAAATGGATCACCAATTCGTATCTTTATTGACCCTCTGAGCGTTATTGACGTGTTCGTGTTTCCCCGAGTAATTTTAAGGAGTCAATCTTGAAATGCAAGTTTACTAGCACACAAAGTCTACAACGTTATAAGTGAGGGAACAAATGACCAGGTCAAGTAGTTCCATTTTTATTGAAGACATTCTATATGCTCCTCTTGCGCTCTAACATATGCTCTGCCTGATTAGCCCCGTTGTGGCTGGTATTACGCAATACGCCATCGCATGCATGTCTTTCATCAAATAAATCAGATAAACTGTAGAGTGATCGAAATTTGAGCTAGGTGGTTATAAAAGAGATCGAGACAAGACGTACTCTGTGTGTGTTCTTTTGATCTCTTCTCTTCTGTCTCGCGATGGATTATCTCGCGGTCGAATATTTTGATATTAAGTTGCCTTGAAGTAAACGATAACAGATCGCCTTGACGCCCAGGTGCTCCGCGTTTTTGCCGTGCATGATTGTAGGTTATTCAATGAAATGGGCGTCATTTTGCACGCACTCGAACAAACTTATCTGCTGCCTACATGAATAGTACTCACGGTGGAAAAGTCATGCGCTTATTCGTTCCAGTGTTCAAGGGATTACGCCATGACACTGCAAACCGAGACGCGTTGTCATGACGCAATCTCTTGGGCAACAATGCATACGGCCACTCAATCACGCAAATTTAGCAGTTAGGGTGCACAAGGATGTCGTGCGAGAACTGCATAGGCTGCAGTTTAACGTACTGAGAAGCAGATTGCAGTTTGCATTCTTTACCTGTTAAGAGCAACGTTTATTAACCATAGCTGACGACAATGCCTATTTTGCAGCTATTATCCGATGGTGTTTAAAAGGCAAGCGACAGGGATATCCTTCAAACAAGAACTGCAAACCTAGTTGATGTTTCTCTGTATAGCCACACATGCATGTTAGTTTTTCCTGCGATCACCAAGGCCGTTTGGTATACTATCTGTTAGTCGTCGCTCCTGTGTTGATCAAGCCTTCGCTCTGATTTCGAGGTGGTGAGGGACGCCACGTCGGTCACCATCGCGTCGGTCATTGTGTTCGCATGCAAATTCACGTGAAGTTCGCCTAGTAACTGAGTTCACAGCGAGTTCGACATGAAGCCGTTCTTAAAAGAGACGAAAATCGACACCATTTTCATGGAAACTACGCGGGAGCGTTTTGTCGAAGTGCACCTCGCATACAGCGGACTGTCAATCTGCTTGTAAGAACGGGGATCGCTCTCCGCCATTGCGCCGAGACAGCCTCGTCATTCGGCAAGCCAGAGAGCGACAGGTTCTCTGCTGAAGACTGCAGCTAACTACACGACAATCGCTCTTTTTTCGGGCCATGACTACATATAGTTTCCCGAGCATAGAAAGAAACGTTCACAACTTCCTACAGGTCATTGCGGTCAGAGTCACTGTGGGAGTAGAGCCGGTGTGACTTGCACAAAGGCAAAAGTCTGGGCTCGTTGTGACATCACACAGGGTGAATGCGCAGCAGACGAGGACATAGAAGAGGCTTGACTCACGCGAGGGCTGGCTTACAATATTTTATTTGGAAACAGGCAACCACATATATGGCTGAAAACCCGTGACAACACGTGTGCGCCGTGCACACACAATTCCTGAGCATAGCTCTTTCCTAGAAAGAGCAACTGACGGTTTTGAAACACAGGAGCCACCTTACCTATCTGTCGATTCCGCCTCAATAATTTCGCGTGTTATTTGATTTCCACTTCTGCTCACAACTCAACACTCATTGTAAACGGGATCATACGTGATGATTACAGTACAGGCCTACAGTGTGCATCTAAAAACCCTCCTCACATTTCTTACACGCTGCAACGATGCTCCCGGAGCCTCTCATTAAGGCATCGTCCACTTTGACTAACATAATTGTTACCACGAGTCAAAAGCATATTCTATACTGCATCCTTTACGCAGTCAACGAAAGCGGTTTGATGCTTTTGCTGCACTCGGTCTTCTTGGAAGCACGCGCGCTAATAAATCTGCACAAACATAGCAGTTTATCGGGTGCAGAAAAAGTTTAACGCTGCCACGTTCAGCGATGCGTTTAAGACGAGTGCGGGCGAGTACATGCGGGGTATCCCTCGCATGTACTCGTTAATGTTGCCGAAGGCCTTCTGAATCGCATGTTAGCGCAAACAATCACTTCGCCGCCCACGAATAATATAGTAGCAGTTATTGCGTACATTCACGAGCTTTCAGATTGTGTTAAACGCATCGGTGAACGTGCCAGGGGCAAAGTCATGTTTTCTGCTCCCGACAAACTGCGACCTTCGTGCAGATTGACTAGCGCATGTGCCCCACAAGAAGAGTGTGCTCCGTAACGTTTAGCTCCAACGAGTTCGCAGCGCACGCGGACTGACGAAAGCAAACTAACATAAAATGAGAAAAAAAGCGAAGAGCAGACGCGGCATGCGGACTAGGTATTTCGGCGCACACTGCCTTGAGAAGAAGCTTGCATAGACGTGCCTGTTGGGGCCTTTGTGCCGATCGAGTAGTGCATAAATGAATAAACTTTATTATAAGTCCGGGCGAGGCGGGGGGAAGAGGGGATTAACCCCTGTCCCATCCCACTCTCCGTCGATGATGATGGCGTCAGGTGACGGCTTGAGGCAAATATTTTCCGCGGACGTGCGCAGCCGCATTTCTGGCACAGCTTACACACGTTTGTATACGTAAGTAATCACTTTCGTCTATCTGCAACACTGACATGCCAATGTTGATCAATCGTGCACTCTCGCGCGTGTGCGACGTCGGCCGTCTGTTTTAAAATGCATATATCGTGATATTCTTCTGCAAGTCCAGCTTATGTTTATTTATTTTATAACATACTGCAGACCAGAATTCAGTCCATGCAGGAAGGGCAGTGAGTGAGTAGTACAGCTTATGTTTATTTATTTTATAACATACTGCAGACCAGAATTCAGTCCATGCAGGAAGGGCAGTACAGTGAGTAGAAGGAATGCGCAAATCTTCACACTACACTTAGTAAAGGCACTCACACTGCGTACATAATAGAAAAGCAGTACTGCAATTACAACAGAATTAATAATAACAAAAAAGCAGAGCATACAAAATCAAAGCACAACACATAACGCGGGTATTGCGGTAACTTAAAAAGGGTCATTCATTACATGCCTAGAATGCCACTCCGACACTGTCCTGGGAAAAAATGAGTATTTGTAAATATCTGTCCTAGCAAAATGAGGGGTTAATGCACGTGTGTGATCGTGACGTGTACGCCTTGTGGACAGAGGTGTTACATATAATGCGGGGTCGATGGATAATTCACGTTTAATGTTGCAGGTGAGCAACAAAGTTGCACGGAGAAATAAGGACTGAGTTTGAAGATCGCTTGTGTGGGCGCCGGTAATCTGCGAACCGAAGCGCAGTGCCGATCTTGTTGACCACAAATGTCACGTCGGTGCTTTCTTTTTCTTTGTTCAGATACCCGATACATTCAATTATATTTAGTGTTACCTGGTTCCCGGCATCGTTATGGCCTCCTCCATGCCTGAACAGCGCACGAAGCATTGGGAAGTCATTGGAGAACGAAGACAAAAAATCCAGCACATAGCGTCTGAAAGGATGCGATATGCAACTGATTTCGCCTTCGCACCCAGCAAAACATGGCGCATAGCCCCCGAGATTGCGCGCCGACGGGCTTCCCGCCGGTGCGCAATCTCGGATGTCATGCATGCCGGATCGAGTTTACGGGATTGTCGGCAGATGGCGCTGTACATTTTGAGTATTTCCTATTGTAGCGAAGAAGAACGCTATTGGCCTCGAGATCTTGGAGTGGCGCCCTCTCGCGTGCGACGTCAGAGCGGTGACTCCGCTCTCAACCGCGCTGTAGCAGCCGCTGCTCCTGTATGCGGATCGTCTGCTTCAGGCGGGAACTTTGTCGAACACACGACCTCGCGACGGTCAACTAACGCCTGCAACGAATGTTTTCGAGTGTAATCTTGAACTTGTTTTAGTTGCGGCCCAATCGACAGGGTCAAGAAATCCCCCGGATGTCCCACGAGTGCGCCGATGTCACCGACCGCATTGCTCGTAAGAAAGTGAAACTGTGTGAGTGTTCTCGCTCGTTTCTTGTTTCCGCCGTACGATACTTATTAGTTTGGGTGGTGCTTTCGATATTTCAGTAAGCGTGCCGTTCTCCAGCATCTACAAGTATGTAGATAAAGCTTGTGAAAGGTAGCGGTGCCTCATCGAGGGCGAGGCGGTGTACGACGCAGACCACGTTGTTGAATGCGCGATCGAGGCCGTCAACAGAGATCGCATCACCACCGCTGCTTTCGTCCTGCAAACAAGTGCGCAAGTGCCGCGTTGTTGAAAAAAAGCCATAGCGCAGAAAGTTCTTTAAAAAAAGCCATAGCGCAGAAAGAGGATTCAGCAAAGGTAACATACGAGTACACACACAATGAAGTTATTAGTTAACATAACCGCGCAATGTCCCAACGCGCCACCTCCCTTCCCGCAAAGCTCGTCTAAATAAAGATGAAGCTCGTCTCACGAAAGGTACACGTTGTCGGAGGCCTCGGAGCTGGCTGTTCGAGTTGGGGCTCGGGGCTCGTTCCTGGCGTCTCTGTCCAAAACTTCTCCTAGGTCGCCGCGTCGGACTTCTTTGTGCTCCGGGCGCCTAAAATTTCAATTTTCTCGTGGCTTCGAGGGACCGAGCTCTCCCAGGGGATTCCGCTCGAGCTGCCCTAACAATGTCCAGCTTTTCGCAACTCTCTTGACCTCTCCTCTCTTTTTGCATCGTTGTCTCGCGGCCGCTTTTCTTGAGTCCCGACTCCGCCCTTCCGTGGCACCTAACCAATTGTCACTGTTGATGCGACATACTCCGCCCTTCCGTGGCACCTAACCAATTGCCATTGTTGATGCGACTTTACTGTTGATGCTATTTTACTGTCGGTCGGTGCGTGTCAGCCTCGACGACTGCCCCCGCAGCCCACACCAGTGGAAAGCCCTCTCTCAAGCCAAGTAGAGCAAGAAAATGTGCAAGCTCCGAATTAAGAGCGTGAAACGGGCGAGTTGTGCGTGAATTATGGGCGACCAGGAATTCCAACGCTCACAAAAAGCACGCCGTCTCTAATGGCCGATGCGCAGTGTTTCGAGCGCTGCGCTGAAAAGCCTCTGGTCGCCCCCCTATCGCCCCAGTTTCCGGTGTCTGACGACCCGATGTCCAGGTCGGGTTTTGACGCCTCCAACCCGGTGTCTCCCGCATAATTTTCCGCAGTCGCCTCTTCTTCCTTGAACGCCGCATGCGGTCGTCCGCGGAGAACGCGATAGTGAGCCCGGGAGCCGCGGAGGCTGACGGAATGTCAGGCCTGGCACAGCTCGGGGAACACAGCAGAGTCGTATGAATGGAACCGAACAGGGCGCTCCGCTACCCCCCATGCCATAAAACTGAAGGCGCGCACGGCCTCTTGTCGCTGCAGTGGCCGGACACAAAGAAGCTGTCACCCGATACCGGTGTTTGCGCGGTGGACCCGCGAGGACCGCCGACAGAATTCTTCCAGGAACTCCGCTCCGACATGCGCATTCGTTACCACGGGGTCTTTTATTTGCTGAGGCTTGGGTTGAAGAGGAATGGACTTAAACATCTTGAGAGGCCTGGGGTCCAGTCAGCGTTTTCGGGAACGTCACAATGTCAATGGTGATGACAGGACGGCGCACGTTATACAGTTCCTAACGCTTGGAGAACGCGCTCCGCTCTTCGTGTTTCATTTGTCACCGATAATACGCATTGGTAAACAGTAGGAAAAATCGGCGAATATGTCCAAGAAGGAGAAGCAGACCTCTTTCCCACCATTATTTTGGCCCCTTTGGCTGGCTATTGCTATTCTTTACCGCGCTGTAACAAGATTGAATATTTTACGGTGAAAGCTTTCAATTCCTGATCAAACGCGAAAATTCACCGTCGGCGTCCCTAGTCGGCAGTATCAACACGAGTGATGCAAAAAATCATCACACGATGACGTCATCTTATGACGTCCACATGACATCACAGACGGCCAATATTTGTGACGTCATAACGTCACATCACATGATGATGTCATCACGTGACCTCGCTTGCTTTTGCGTTGCCTCTGTGATTGGTGGGTCGATCACGGAGGCAACTCAAAACCAGGCGATGTGCAAAAAGCTTGCAATGCCTCCGATCGTGGAGGCAGTGCAAAACCACGTTACGTCCAAAGAGCATTCGGAAGGAGGCGCGGAACATCGACTGAACATCGATGAACAAAAAGAAGATGTATTTTGCCTTCGAGTCATCTTAGGCAAATGCGTAAGGGACCCTGCAAGTCTCTTTAGTACAGTGACCGCATCACGCCCTATCAGGAGTCGACCGTTGAGAGTGATTTATACTATTTTATTGCAAATACATCGTACTACGACTTTTGAGGCGAAAGCTTTGTATTTGTCTACGTTAGTATGATTACGCTAATTCTGTTTAACATACTTTCAAACGACCGGGAACGAGTGAGCAAACGTTGATTTATTAACGTACGGGTTAAAATATTCTGAAAAAAAAAACTCTACAAAATATTTCATATCACCGTCCTGCATCCCCTTTTGACACGTGCTCTCAACCTGTTTATTTCTTGTTTAAACACCAAGTACTTACGACGCGCTTACACAGCAGCTGCTGAAAACTTGGATTTAGTCAAAGGTTGTTGCCTGTGACGACCATTTAATTTATTTGAATGAGATCGCACGTCGCTTGTCATGCGCTTAAAACTCCGAACAAAGGGATTGACTCGAAGGAGAAGGCTTGGCAGCCGAACACGCGAAGCACGCGACATACGTATACTGCGCTTTAATGCAGACACGGTAGCCGAAGCCCGAACGCTGAAATCAGTGATCGAAAATGGGCCGAAAAGTTATTTTGAGTGCGCCAGAGCCATAGGAAAATCGTGAAAAGAAGTCGTCGCCATACACGCAAATATACACATGGATGGCTAGCAGAAAACACCAGGAGCAATCTACACTGAACGTGCTCCTGACGGCAACTCCGCTCAATTTCGCTGGGCATTTTGCTTGAACATTCAGTAAAAAATGCTTTATGAACTTGTCCACTAATGTTTCAATAACTCGAGCAGGAGAGACTGGCCTGTAGCGTCGAGCAGCGTTCACGTAGCGAACGCGCGCGCGAAGAGTGGCACCCAAGTACCCTCTCTGATGTCACGTGCCAGAGGGCGCCACTCAAAGATCTCGAGCCTAATAGCTTTACACTTGGAACAAGGCCGCGGGTGCAATTCTATACCTCAGGTTGCATTAGGTGGTCGTAGAACAGGCACATAATTTACGAGATATCATAAATAAAATATCTGGCATATTAAAAGATCATAATTAAGCGGCTGAAGCGAGGACGATGCCGACCTTTAACAGCCGTCATAACGGGAAGGTAGCGTCGGCACAGCATCATTTGCGTGTCAGTAAGGTTGGTGAATGCGTGAACCCGAAGCGTTAAGCGTGCTTACCTTCTGGGTCCACTCCGGGAGAGCGGTATTCACCCACGAAGCATGTCGGTGTCGTTGCGGCTCTCCGCAGAAAAAGTCGGGAACAGGTGCCGGCTAGCGGCACGAAGGTGGACCGCTCATCTAGGACAGCCCGAGTTTACGCCACAGGAAACCGACCTGATGGAGCACAGGAAGCCGACCTGATGGAGCACAGGAAGCCGACCTGACGGGCCCAGACATCGGCGGGCTGTTCCTCGGAGAGCGATGCAGTGGCAGCGCGTGCAGAACTTTGTCGTTCTTGATATTGTCATTGTTCTCGAACGATGACTCATACCCACTGCTTGGTATTAAGCGATAAGCAGGCGAATTTAGCAGTATTTTGAGTAAGTCTGCGTATCGATAGATGTGGCCTTTTTCTCACATTTCTATAACTGCAGGCGATGTAACTGGGGCTACAGCAAGTGCGCGTTCGCCACCTCAGAGCAAACGGTCATCGTCCAGCTCGCTCTCGTTGCTTACAAAGACGTACACACGGACGGTTCCAGCAGTCATGATCATGACAATTTATGCACAAAATTAAGTAGTTTGTTTATGTGTCTTGTACTTTTAAGCAACTATATTTATGCCTAAGGGAAATCTTTCAACTAAGGCATTGGAACCTGTATCGCATGTATGTATTTGTATATAGCTGCTATCCACCGCTCTCGGCTGGTAACCTTGGTTGGCTGCGAGCCCGATTATAGTGAACTAGAACATATATATAGAGCCCGATGGTGGAAATACAGTGTCTATAGAATATACTTACTAGTGGGCCGACCGCGTGCGTCGCGGTAGCACGCAGAATGATGCCTTCCACCGGTGGCTACCAGACGGCGATAGCCGTAGGGACCGTGAAGAGTTCCTGTATATGCTACCTTTAGGTAGCAGAGTTGCGCATAGGTCCGGCAAGCAACCACAGCTATGCGGTGAAGTAGCACTCCGTTTGTGCAGGCGACATGCCTATCGTGTCGGCTGTGAGGAAGAAGATCGGCAAGCATGAAGGCCCATCGCCATCGGCTGGCACACACCGACAATTCGCTCTCTGGCTACGCCCTGCGCGCTGCTGCTACGATCGTCGCTCTCGCAGAATCCTCAATAAACCCCCCGTAACAAGTGGTGGAGCTGCGGGGTAAGCAAATCTGGAACTACGCAACGGGAAACTCAAGCCCGCCTCTACAATGACGGAAGGGGGACCAATGCAGCAACAACAACCCGGTGCCACGGTGACTACCGTGCTCTGCCCTGGCCCGTTCCCTCAACGCGACCCACCAATCTTCAGCGGTGCGGAAGAGCAAGATGTGGAAGACTGGCTCGCTGAATACGAACGAGTGAGCGTGATAAACCGCTGGGACGACGCAGGAAAGCTCAACTACCTTTCATTTTACTTGAGCGGTGTCGCCAGCGTGTGGCATCGAAACCACCAACGTGACCTCCCGACATGGGCTGCCTTCAAAACTCACGTGACGGAGGTATTCGGGCGCCCCGCCGTTCGCAAGCTTCGAGCTGAGCAACGTTTGCGTGCTCGTGCGCAGCAGAGCGGTGAGAATTTCACAAGCTACATAGAAGACGTTCTTGACCTATGTAACCGCGTTGATGCAGCAATGACCGATGCCGAGAAGATTAGGCATATATTGAAAGGAATCGAAGACGATGCCTTTCAGATGCTACTGGCGAGGAACCCATCAACAGTATCTGACCTAGTCAGCCTTTGCCAAAGCTTCGATGAACTGCGCAAACAACGTGCAGCCACCCGCCAATCTCTACCACCCGCGACTTCAATGTCCGGCTTGGCTGTAGCTCCCGATCGCACATCCCTGCTGCAACAGATTAAGGATTTCGTTCGAGAAGAAGTCGCTCGTCAGCTTTCGCTGATGCCGCTTATTCACGGCCAGTCGAGTCCTCCATTGGCGCCCGCTCTCCAGAACATCATCAGGGATCAGGTAGCCGATCAAGTTCCACCTTCTCTCCTTCAGGCTCCAACTGCTGCTCCTCTGACGTACGCTGAAGTCGCTTCGAGGCCTGTGCTACAAAGTTACGGCCCACGTCGCCCACATATGCGCCCGCCAGTATCTCCAACCGCCCGACCAGCAGTACAGTACGCACGAGCTGAAGATCCTTGGCGCACAAAAGACAACCGTCCTATCTGTTTTCATTGTGGTCTTCCTGGACATGTGGCACGTTACTGTCGCTTTCGTGTACCGAACGTCTCCAACAATATGCGTCCACCATGGGTCACGTATGCGCCACGTCAGCCCCGCCGTAGTTATTCGGACGACCGCGAATCTGCTCCTGTCGCTGAGGCACCATTCTCCTCCCGCCGTTCGCCTTCTCCTCACCGCCGTTCCCTTTCACCCATGCAACGACGGCGGAGCCCTCTGCGCCAGGAAAACTAACTAGCGCAGTTCAGGAGGCAAGAACTGCGGTGCCAGCGAAATGTCTAAGGCCTCAAATTTCCCCGTAGAACGTTATTGATGTCGCCATAGAAGGAATACGGACGCTAGCCCTCGTCGACACTGGCGCTGCTCTTTCAGCAATTGATGCCCGCATTTGCCACCGAATCGAAAAAGTGACGACACCACTTTCTGGACTATCCCTTCGTACCGCCAACGCACAGCACGTCGAGCCGTCCGGCGCCTGCACAGCCCGTGTCGTCATTCAGAATGTCGTCTATGTCATCGAATTCATCGTGTTGCCATCATGTTCTCACGACGTGATATTAGGCTGGGATTTTCTCTCTACGCACCATGCGATCATCAATTGCGCCCGCGCCGAAATCGAGTTGTTTCCGTTTTCACCAGATATTATCAATGACCACACAGACTCTTGTAAAATCGCAGTTTCCGAAGACACCGTTATACCGGCCTGGTCTACTGCTGTTGTCAGCATCTCTTGTATTTCTATCACCGACGGCACCTTGCTTTTCTCACCCTCTGACCTTCTACTTCGCCGCCGATCACTACCACTGCCGTTTGCCGTCCTTCAGTTCAATTCTGGCACCTCTGTGATGTACGTGTCAAACCCAACGGCCGCACCAGTCACCCTGCGCCACCGTGAAAGCCTAGGGAGAGCCGAACCACTGCCATCTTCTTCAATTTTCGACATCATGGAAGACTCCGCTGACCTGGCCGCCCTTGAGACCTCGCCTCCTCAGTCACTGCCGCGGTCTTTCACACCAACTATTGCAAGCGACCTTACGACGACGCAGCGCGACCAGCTTCTTCGCTTGCTCGAAGGTTTCTCATCCTCGTTTGACTCCCACGCAATGTCGCTTGGCCGCACGACGGCTGTGTCGCACACCATCGATACTGGAAGCCATGCGCCCATTCGACAGCGTCCTTACCGAGTATCGGTGAGCGAAAGGCACGTTATCGATGAACAGGTGAAAGACATGTTCCAACGGGGTGTCATTCACCCTTCCAACAGTCCCTGGGCCTCGCCAGTCGTCCTGGTTCGGAAAAAAGACGGTACCATACGATTTTGCGTCGATTATCGACGGCTTAACAAGATTACCCGAAAGGACGTGTATCCGTTACCCCGTATCGATGACGCCCTGGACTGTTTGCAGGGTGCGGAGTTCTTTTCTTCCTTGGATCTCCGCTCTGGATACTGGCAAGTGCCAATGGCTGACGCTGACTGTTCGAAAACGGCGTTCGTAACACCAGACGGATTGTACGAATTCACTGTAATGCCGTTCGGTCTCTGCAACGCGCCCGCGACCTTTGAACGCATGATGGACGGCATCCTGCGCGGCCTGAAGTGGCGCACTTGTCTCTGCTATCTTGACGACATTGTCGTCTTTTCCCGAGATTTTTCGACTCATCTGCACCGTTTACATCAAGTTTTGACTTGTCTCCCGAATGCTGGCCTCCAGCTTAACTTGAAAAAGTGCCAGTTTGCGGCTCGAAAACTGACTATATTAGGCCACGTTGTCTCCAAAGAAGGCATTCTCCCCGATCCTGCTAAACTCCGGGCCGTATCCGATTTCCCAAAGCCCACTACCCTGAAAGCACTACGTAGCTTTATTGGCCTATGCTCATATTTTCGGCGCTTCGTTCGCAATTTTGCTAATGTCATCGCACCCCTGAATGCACTTCTCCACGGCGACAATGAACTGTCTACCTGGTCGGAAGCCTGTGATCACGCGTTTACGACTCTTCGCCGCCTGCTTACATCTCCGCCAATCTTGCGCCACTTCGATCCCGGCGCACGGACAGAAGTTCACACTGATGCCAGTGGTGTTGGCCTTGGTGCTGTGCTCGCACAACGTAAGGACGCCAACACCGAATATGTGGTCGCCTATGCCAGTCGTGCGCTCACGAAACCTGAGACCAATTACTCCGTCACAGAAAAAGAGTGCTTGGCTATCATATGGGCTCTTCAGAAATTTCGCCCCTATCTTTACGGTCGTCCTTTTGACGTCGTAACGGACCACCACGCTCTTTGCTGGTTGTCGAACCTGAAGGACCCGTCAGGCCGCCTCGCTCGTTGGGCTCTCCGAATCCAGGACTACGACATCCGCGTCGTCTATCGCTCTGGCCGCCGACACTCTGACGCTGACGCCCTTTCTCGTTATCCCCTCATATCAGACGACAGCACTTCTACTCGCGATCAAGATATGTCGCCGCTTGACATCCTGGACATGGCCTCAGAACAACGAAACGACCCTTGGATCGCCACCATTTTGAACTTTTTGTCAAGCCCTCCGACAGCGTCGGCACCTCGCTCACTGCGACGCCAGGCACAGCATTTCGCTATCCGCGACGGACTTTTATACCGCCGCAACTACCACAACGACGGCCGCACATGGTTACTAGTCGTACCCCGTAATCTTCGTAAAGAATTGTGCTCCGCTTTCCACAATGACCCACAGTGTGGTCACGGTGGAGTGTCTAAGACGTACATGCGGCTCAGTCGACGATATTATTGGCGGGGCATGTACAACTTCGTCTGCAAGTACGTCCGCTCTTGCATCCCCTGCCAACGACGCAAACCAGTCTCGCACCTCTCCACAGCACCTCTCCAGCCACTCCCATGCCCACCCCTCCCGTTTGACCGCGTCGGCATCGATTTATACGGGCCCCTTCCATGCACTGGTGCTGGAAACCGATGGATTGTCGTTGCCGTAGATCATTTGACAAGGTATGCTGAAACCGCCGCCTTGCCTGCTTCAACAGCAAAAGACGTTGCATCGTTTATTCTACACAACTTCATTCTTCGCCATGGCGCACCTCGTGAACTCCTGAGTGATCGGGGACGTGTATTCCTCTCGGACGTGCTGCAATCCCTCCTATCTGAATGCCAAATTATTCACCGCACTACTAGCGCTTATCACCCACAGACCAATGGCTTAACTGAACGATTTAACCGGACCCTTGGTGACATGTTGTCTATGTACGTTGCCTCAGACCACTGCAATTGGGATGTGGTACTTCCGTTTGTCACATACGCGTACAACATCGCCTGCCAAGCCACTACCGGATTCTCACCATTCTTCTTGCTTTATGGCCGCGAGCCCTCCAGCACGATTGATACAATTCTCCCGTATCACCCAGATCCTGCCGACTGCCAACCTGTGTCTGAGCTCGCCCAGCACGCTGAGAGATGCCGACAACTTGCCCGATCTTTCACTTATGATGAACAGTATCGCCAAAAACAGCGCCATGACTCCAAGCCTCCTCCGGACCCTTTTCCTATCGACTCCCTCGTGTGGCTTTGGGTGCCTCCAGTTGCTGCTCCCGCCCTTTCATCTAAGCTCCTTCCAAAGTACCACGGACCCTACCGCGTGGTTGCGCAAACCTCCCCTGTCAATTACGTGGTCGAACCCGTTACGCCATCTTCCGATCTCCGTCGTCGCGGGCGAGAGACAGTCCACATTGACCGCCTTAAGGCATATTATGATCCTCTGACCTCTATCTAGATCGCCAGGATGGCTACCTCTCCATACCGGGGGTGATTGTGAGGAAGAAGATCGGCAAGCATGAAGGCCCATCGCCATCGGCTGGCACACACCGACAATTCACTCTCTGGCTACGCCCTGCGCGCTGCTGCTACGATCGTCGCTCTCGCAGAATCCTCAATAAACCCCCCGTAACACGGCAATTAACATGTCCGGCGTGTCGAAGACCGGCGATAAGCATTGATTATAGATGACTAGTGTTAATTCAGTTCGCTGCACAGGCAGCGTCCAAAAATACAAAAATTGGCCCGAGCGTCAGCCTCTCCGCAATGCATGGTTGCTAGTGGCGTTTGGAAGACAGATGCGCAACTCTGCTACCTAAAGGTAGCATATAAAGTAACTCTAGGACCGTGCTTTGTCGAGCGGCGTCTCTAACCAACGCCGGTGAGAGGCGAGATGGGCTGTCCCAGCCCGTTTCGCGCTGCGGAACGTTGGTTTCTGTGCAGAGCATAATCGAAAGAATGTGATTTTGTTGCCCTAACAAACGATCGTACGCACAGTTATCATCAATACGCCGCTCAATAGGAAAGCCAAGCTCATGTTTACGGCGCGGCGACAGCGCCGCGCTGCGGCTCTGGAGAGAAGCTCTGGCGAAACTGGGGGCAGGCGCAGCCGACTCGGCCTGTGGTCAGCAGCGGGAGCACGCGCGCGCGTTGCTCAGCCGGTGCGGGCAACTGGGGCGCCATACTTGGCACACTGAACCGAGAGGCTTGCTCTGCGAAGCTGCATATCCGCGTTGGCAGAAACGACCGCGCGGAAGCGAGGTCCGATGTATATGTGTCGTGGCTAGAGCACTGCACGGGCCGGGATTTTCGGCCCGGGCCCGGCCCGAGCCCGGCACTCGTTGAAGTTTACCCGCCCGGACCCGGCCCGAACCCGAGAAAAAATTTCACCTACCCGGCCCGGCCCGGCCCAACCGCAGATCGAGCCCGACAGGGGCCCGAGACAATAATCTAGGTGGTGTTGCCCGAACATGGCATCGACAGCAAGGCGTTTCTAATAACAAATATCCACGTTTTGTTGGCGCATCTGGGCTAACAAGTATGCTTTCATCTACGGTTATGCCTTGTACAAAAGCGCCTCACTCTTGGTAACAGTTGACCGAACATACTGGGTGCGATGAATGGTCATTCGGCGCCGGTATACTGTGTTTGTTTTTTCTACAAATACAATGGGAATAATCAAGAGCGTTTGGTAGCAGATATAGTCGCAGGAAAAGTGATTTGCAGCATGAGTTCAGTTTCAACAGAGAGCGCAGTAAGAACAGAGGAGACCGAACAGAACGCTTTCTTCACTTTGCTTTTATTGTGCTCTCTATTATATTTTAAAGCATGCACCAAGAACCCAATCGTGCAACATTCTGGTAATGTACTGTCTTCTGGATAGTAGCATCTTGCCACGGCAAGAGATATAGACAAAAACAAAACCAAAACAAATTTGCTACTTTTTTTGTGAATACGCTAACCTAGATAAAAATTATAACCAACTCCGTCCACAACGTGTACTTTTCGAAATACGTATACACAGCCGAAAGGAGAAAAAAGTATTTGTTATAGAATTATTTCTTTCTATCGCACCACTACTAGTACATATAGTGCATATAGTGTTTTCGGGTTATTTTTTAATTTGGTGGGTGTTTATCAGAACTTATTTTCTGGCAGAAATTCGGCGTTTATCAGTGTTTCATTTCTCGTAAATTTACAATTCTCCAAAATACGGAGTTTAATTTTGCACTATTCTCCATACTACAAAATAGATGTAATCATATCTGAAGACGAGAACATCGGATCACGCAAAGCGTATTTTAGTTCTCTGGAAGGTTTGATTGCACAAACACATATACGCACAGAAGCACACACGCACAAAACAACTATGTCTGTACATATTACAACCTTAAAAGTTGTTGTAATAGACGCAAGCAGACTTTACGAGGTTGCTGTCACTGGTGGAAGAAGCACGCTCCTTTCTGTTGACGATTCTCAGCTTTCAAAATGTCTTTTTCAACGTTTGCGCTAGAAAGTGGGAAAGCCAGAAGACGCAGCGCGCAACGAGGAAGCACTGTCCACTGTACAGTGTGAAGTCTCGAAAATGACGGGGGTTTAATAATGTTACTGATTTCATAGCTCTGATGAGTTTGTAAAATCACTCATTGGCTAGCTCACGTAAGTTTCAAGAAACACTAACTTAAAATCGGCTTAAAATATTTCAGATTGTTCTGTGAAGCTTACACGCAGGACGTGAGTAGTCCAGTTTATTCGGGAGCTTACACAAGCACGAGCGATAGCACTGGAAGCTTCCATCTCTGATGTATAGAAGACGACACGTTCCGCCGACAGTGAAATTACTGACGGCCGACGACTGTAATCGTCGGTATCAGCGTACACCGTGCTTTGCTTGTACTTTCAGCTACTTAGTCTTTTGGGCACAGGTTAGCCCAATAAAGAGTTTCGTATTTACCATTTGACTGCTGCCTTTTTCATCGTCGCTACCTCTTGACAATATCAAGATATCATCTCGCCCTTCCGGGGTCTCACGTATACGTTGACGTCTCGCTCCGTGCGCGACGAGCCCTATGTTAAATGTGCGATAGGTGCGGTCTACGAGAGACTGTTGACGCGAAGTAAAGTTTATATCGGCCAAACTGGCAGATGTATCAATGACCGCTTATAACATGCCCTTTCGATAAAAAAACGGAAGACGGTCATATTCACCGTTAAAATGTGCGTTTATAGGATAAATCCGAATTGTCAAAATTTTTACCAGCGGGTGTTTATCGAATTTTTTCGGATTTACCTGGAAACACGGGGCCCCAATTATAATCTATAAAACTCCGGTTTCTCCTTGCAGGTTTCAGCAGTGTATGTTATGCACTGTTTGTACTGCGCTCTTTTTTTACAGCGAAAGCTGTTATGAGATCATTTCACCGGCCGTTTTTGGTGCCGTAGTTGCCCGCCGCCGCCGCCGGTGTCCGTAACCAGTATCGCTCGAAATAAGAAAAAAAAAACGAAATAAGAAAAAAAGTCCAGGATGGAACGAGGTTCGAACCTGGGCCCTCTGCGTGGGAGCCCAGTATTCAAGCTCTGAGCCATGCCGGTGCTTGAAACTGCTTTGCAAAAAGGTCCTATACAGGCTTCATGGCGGAAAGGAACCACATTAGCATATGCAATATAGCGTGGTAGAAAAGTAAAATAAGCACCAAGCTTCGCACAACGCGAATTCTGTAACCAGGCGTCACACAATGTGAATTGCGCAACGAGTAGGTTGTTTAATGCTTCCAACCCATTACAAAAGACTCTGCCATAATTCTTCATCGTCATCAGGCACAGCATCAACAAAGTGCGCATAATGCCTTACATGCGTATAGCAGGTACCAACGCTCTCCGTAGAATGACGAAAAATGGCACAGTGCCTGCTGCCCGACTTCTCAAAAATTACAATGATTTATAGCGTAGTGGGTTCCTCACAAGTGCACTTGTATTGGTTGCCAAGGAAGCCCATAAGCACATGATCCACTTCCTCGGGGTCTCAGTAAAATTACACTGATTTATAGCGTAGTGGGTTCCTCGCAAGTGCACTTGTAGTGGTTGCCAAGGAAGCCCATAAGCGCATGATCCATTTCCTTAGGGTCTCAGTAAAGTTCTTCGCCCCCCTCCCCCGTCTCTCTCCCACGTCAACGTATGTTATACAGCATGACGGGAGAGAGAAATAGTGACCGGGCGTCACCCATTGCAAATTACATAACTGGTGGGCCGTTTAAAGATTCCAACCCATTACAAGGGGCTGAGCCATAATTCTTCATCGTCATCAGTCGTCGCGTCAACAAAGTGCACATAATGCCTTACAGACGTGTAGCTGGTGCCTCGCTTCTCCGCAGAATGACGAATAATGGCATAGTAGGTACTTCCCAACTTCACAAAAATTGTGATTTATGGCGTAGTGGGTACCTTTCTAGTGTGCTTGTATTGTAGCCCCAAGAGAGCTTAACGGGCTCTAGAAACGCCGCTCTTCCAGCTTTCGCTGTGACTGTGCTGCGGTTTCAGCGCAGGCCTGGCGTTTTTTCGTTATATTATGGTGTGTGCCTTGCTAACAAAGTTTTACCGGTAGAAGGTAGCTATTGCACTACGCGGGTAGGACGCAGGAGGTGGACGAAGAGATTTCGATCTATTTTCAGGGTTCTTTCCAGTTTGGTAATGAAGGTGCGAATAAGATTTTCGACGCTTACTCATTGCATGCATACGGTTAGAGGTAAGGGGACATCACCCAGCACAGAATTTGCAATGATCTTTTTTTCAAGCCAGATATATCGTCAAGTGAATATGCAAAGCCTGTACCTATGCTATTCCTGCACATTCCAATGCTGTTGTGGCAGTATCATGAAGCTATCGCACCATGTAACGGAACACGACGAAAGCTCAGACATTAACAATGTGGGCACACAAAGCAGCCTATGCATGTCAATATCGCGTCACATTAACACTGGGAGCTGGGACGGAGCCACGGAAAAGAACGTGTCTTCATAGTGATTCTATGTAACGAGAGTCCGCGCAGTCCTTTCGGTGTAGTGGACTGCGGGAGCTTTCAAGAACGTTGCTCTGCTTTGGAGGTCCGTGGTCTCTCTTCCGGTGATAAGTTATAGATATAAATTTATTATATTACATTAATTATTGCGATTACAAAATGACATTTGCGATATAATATAATAGCGAATGCAGTCAATAAAGCACAGAATAGTGAGATGTTAACTATATAGGCACCTAGTCTATCATGTAGCCCTGTATGCAAGAAGCAAGAGAAGTTCAGAATTTGTCCCTCAAAACTTCTCCAAATAGCTTGCCCCACATAAATGAAAGTTTTTTTCGAAATACAGTATGTGAAACAATTATGTATGCACAACGTATGTGGAACAATCTTAAGAACTGAGCAAAGTCTAAGCCCGGCCCGACCCGAGCCCGCCGCCTCAAACCCGGGCCCGGCCCTAAGCCCGGAGCTTCAGGCCCGAGCCCGGCCCGAGCCCGCCGTGAGAACTACATTACCCGGCCCGGCACGGTCCGGGGCGGGACCGGGGTTTTCGGGTAGGCCCGAGCCCGTGCAGTGCTCTAGTCGTGGCCTGCCACAACAGTGCAGACAACACCAAGGCACGCAATTCACGTGTGAGACTGTATCGGTTCCCGGGCATGTCGCACGAGAAATAAAGGCGACAAGCGTGGATCACCGCAGTAAGGAGAATCATGTCCTAGCTGACAGCGCTGTCTCGCCTTCTGTTTTGGCTGTCTGGCAAGATGGACACGCCATCTTAAGGCACTATGCGATACTGGGCGTGAGCGTCTCGGACCTGATTTGCTGCGGCCAAAGCGGCCAACTTTTTCGGGCGGAGAAAATCGGGCCAGGCTTAATCCGGGGAAGCGGGCTCGGATTTTTCTGCTTTTGCGGATAATCCGTGACCGTTTTCCGGATCCGCGCTCAGTGTGAACGTGCCTTTCCTGGCAAACCGCGCATGCATGTGCTAATTAACCCGCCGCCTCTTCAAGCGCCGCATTTTTGTACGCTCGTCGGCGCCGGCTTTCGCGCGTGGAACACCGCCACTAAAATCTGGGAGTATTGTTTGCTTCGCCGAAAGAGCTGAGCCGTGCAGACACGGATACAAGAGGAGTTAACCAAACAAAACAAACGCAAAAGTGCACCGTTTTTTTTTTCGGCGTTTGTGTGTTCTGATAACCGTCTTTTGTGTTCATGCCTGCGAGTGCAACCACAGTTAATGGCGAATCCCTGCCTACTAGCTCAACTTCTAAGTGCATTGATTCCCCGAGCACTGCAGCTGTGGATAGCAGCAGCAAATGATGCCGCAAATAAACGATGTTGAAATGTCTTGTGAGCTCCGAATTCTCTCTTTAACTCTGATCATGAGATCAATAAAAAAATTCAATACAATGTGTGGTATAGCACTAGCTTCACCAGTAGCGATCATGTTAGGAAAACTCACAGGGTCTCTTATTTACCTCAGTCGACTCGAAGGCCACATACCTCTAGTCTACGTCTTCCTTTTGTTCTAAGCCGATGTATTGAACCATCAGCGCCCTCCTGCGAAAGCTTTCTACAACTTAAGGTGGTTTTGCGACACCTCCAAGATCGGAGGCACTGTAAGCTTTCTGCGCCTCATCTTGTTTCGCACTGCCTCCAGAATCGGCCCACCATTGAGCAAGCAATGATGTCATGTGATGACGTGCATTATGTGACGTCACAGGGACGTCACCATGGCGGCATGCTATGTGACGTAGCGCTGGCGTCATCATTACGTCAAGTAACGTGATGTTGGAGTGACGTCACGATGACGTGAGGATTACGTCGCGTTATTTGACATCAGCGTGATGTGTTGATGATGACAGAAACATCGGTGGTCTGTGATGCCGTGAAGAGGACATCACGTGCCGTCCTCACGTGATGATTATTTTAACACTAGCATGTTTCATACCGGGTTCCACCGAGGCTTCAGTGACGTATTTCCCTCACGGATATGACGTTTATAAAATGGACGCTAACAGATGAGAAAGAAAAAAAAACTATAACAAAAAGTCACAGCTTCGGCGCAAGGGCAAAGCAATGAATGCGATAACAAGAAATTGGAATGCCACACGAAGAATGACAAGCAGCTCGATACTTCCAGCGCGCCGCTGAAGCCCGAAGAAGGACGCCCGAAAAGAACGCACAGGTATACACAGGACAATCGTGAACTAAGGACTGTCACAGTTGTTACGTTTTGTGCTTGAGCAACGCGCTGCAAGTGTCGACAATGGAGAATCAGACACTCTTAAATATTTTTTATTAAACTACGGCGCGTGGAATGACCCCTCTACGTCTCCTGCCACATGGGGACATCTGCCATAAAGTGTGCCCGGTGTTCTTTTTTTTTTCGTTCCACATCACCAGCTGGTACAGAAAGGGGCCACTTCGTTGTGCGTATCTCAAGGGCAGTTTTCCACTTGGAAGAAAATGTAGGAGCGTTAAATCGAACCTACGACCTCTTGGTCCACGATTATGAGCGCCCGGCGCGCTACCGACTAAGCGAACAAAGCAGATGGTGGATCCTCAGCACCCGCGTCCTCTATTATTGCGATAGCAATTATATGGCAGTCTCGGCTGGATTTTGCCGTCGCCGTCATGCACCGTATATGTATAAGTATTATATATATATATATAAAAGCCCCATAGAAAAATACAGAAAAATGCTTCCGAGGCGCGGAATCGAACCAGGGACCTCTTGCTCCGTAGCGAGTGGCGCTAGCCACTACGCCACGAAACGCAGATCCTCCAGGTAGCTAACGGCGAGCGTTATATACACACCCTTTACCGCTGGACGGACTGAGAGACGGCCCGCTCTTATAAGCGTTTCTTCATTACCAGGGAGATGGCGCTAGGAGCGCGACGGGCGCATTTAAAAGTCGGCGAACTCACTCGCTTCCGCAGGTAGAACCTTGCCCTTCCGCTGTCTGCTTGCGCGGTTTTCTCGTGGTGAGGGGAAAAGGGATGTTTCGAGCTTTCACCATGATGTCCGCGCTCATGTTACGGAGCGTACGACAGTCACTCGAGCTCAAGGGACGCTGCTAAACGAACAAACAGAAGATGACCGTGAACTATCAAGTGTCACAGCTCGACACTTGAAGCACACTAGTTTCCTTCGCTGCTTCGGCCGCCTTCGCAACAGGAGCGCTGTTCAAACTGAGAGTATCCATTGGCGAGCCTCACTTCGCATAGCATTAGTTTCCTGCTATCGCATTCATTGCTTCGCCCTTGCGGCGAAACTGTGACTTTTCTCTCAGGCGTTCTCTCTCGCGCGGTGCCTTCTGTTGGCGGGGCGGGGAGGTGCCGCCGTCTGTAAGCGCTGAAGAGAAGTATTGCGGCGTGACACTTACTAGCGCCGACAGAGAACGATTCCTCGACGACGCAGTTAAAGCGTGCCATAGAGTTTCATACAATACGCTTGAGAGGAAACTGGCGCTGCGATCGTTCAAGCACTATGGGAATGATGGGAAGTACAGGCTTCGGGTTGGATAGCGTTAGCTAGCGAACTGTCTATGGATCTTTTTCTACAGTTTCAGTTTTGTTCTTGGCGAGGCGTGGGTAGTGGGGTGCGTTTCAAAGCATTCAAGCAGCGTCTTTGTTCTTCAGAGAGGCTGAAGACCGCTAGATCTCTTGGTTTGCTGCGACGCTGCAGCTTTACAGGTTGTATTTGACAGTTTTAGCAAAGCGTCGTGCACTGACCACTGCGCACAGATGTAGCGTTCCATGTCAGTGCCGCAAACTGCATCGATTTCACGTTTGTTTGATAAGCGCGTCTTACCAAAACTTGTTCAAATCAGCTGCAAAACGACGGCGAAGCTAAGTAGACGCACCGTTGCGCTCCTCTGACTCTACTTCACGACAAAACAAGAGATGCGTTGGAGGCAGACCACTTGAACAGACGCACCTGGCATCGCAGCAGACGATACGTTAAGTGTTTCTCACTCAATACAGTACTGTTATTTCCATAAATAGATAATGCGTACTTTCGAGGGAAAAACAAGCGTGTTTCTTTTCAAGTGTTGTACAAAAATAATTCATTACTTGGTGATGCCATATCTGGAACACAATTGCAGAGCAATGCATACCCTGGTGGTTGAATTTGTCCAGGTTTCAGTTCCATCTCACGGTCACGCAAACTTTTTGCAATAAGTTTCACATACAAAAGAATGAAGCAAGTTTTAATTGGAAGTAACTTCATATCACTTTGTTTTACACTCGGCAAACAAGCGTTGCGAATCTCAAGAACCTAATCCATGCGAAGCAAATCCGAAGCCTGTACTTCCCATCATTCCCATGGTGGTTGAAGCGCGTCTCAAGGAGCCCGCGTAGACACTAGCGCCAGATTCCCCTCTAGGTATTATTGTAAGACACTCTATGAAGCGTGCCCTTTGATAAACCAACCGGCGCGCACTCTCGGAGGCCAAGGTTGAAGCGTCTCGATAACAGCGAAAAACACTGCCCGCGCTAGCATCGGGGAGTGGCCCTACACGCAGTTGCGTTCTTTGCCTTTCGCTTCGTGCTAGCGTGTGACGATTAGTTGTCAGAGTAATGAAGCTTCCACATACACCAACGGTGTTTCTCCGAAGCCGACTGCTTCCGGTGCGAGAGGACCAAATGATAAAACAGCTGCAATAAGCCCTGCCGCAGTTTTATCAGTCGGTGCTGATAGAGGCCAGCGGGACGTGGAACGCCTGCGCGCGTTCGCGGCTCAAACTACGAACCTAGGCCTCCCGTGTTGCTGAAGTGCACTGTGGTATTATCTGCACGAGCACAGGCGTAGGTTACTTATTATTTTCCTGAAGAGCGCACACCGTGCCATTTGTCTTCTTAATTGACGACGCTTTCATGAAGTGCGCTACTGTGTGAACGTCCTCATCGGAGAGCTTCTATATTATTGGCGAATGTGCAGGTACCGATTGCTATTGGGCGTAAATGCGGTGCTTGTGTAAACGTGACATACAAGCGCACACGGCATTTAGTATACACAGTACCTTGAACGAAGTACTCTTTCACGTTAACTCGACTCTCAAACTGCACTCTCAAAGACGGTAGCGGGTCGCCGCCTATTAGCCCGCTTACACATCCAACACACCAACACCACGGAAGATCGCGTTCAACTCCAATTCGAGTAGAGATGCGCCCTCCACGTGAGCCCTCTTCCAAGCACCATAACAAAAGAAGACCACAATGAGCGGCGCCTGTCACGGGCGGCCCGCCATTTTCGATGGCGGGCCCCCCGCACCATCGAAAGTTCCCGGACCACGCCGGGCTTCGATCCATAATGACCCGTCATTATGGATTGAAACTCTGCATGTTCTACGTGGACACCCACTCACCTCCTGCGATCAGGAGGACCTCCAATTTAATCCTGTGCATTCTTTCCGCGAAGTTGTGCAGCATTACTAATCCGACCACAGCCATTATCCACGCCCGTTTGAAGGCTTAAGTAAAGCTAAGGAGCGGCTTTTACTCCGACCGTACACGAACACTATGCTGTGCCCGGCAGCAATCAAATACTTCGATCCGCCCTTTTCCGGCAGTTGCTCGCACTGTGCGGAGAAGTCTTCGGACATCTACCACATTGTGCGGGCCTGCGCCTCCAATCCTGCTATACCCCCTATCCCGAGAGAGAGAGAGAGATAAACTTTATTTACAATAAAAAAATTATTTTGGGGGGAACCCTAGTCGAGGGCCCCACTGGCCTTGGCCGCCCGTTCAACCTGGTCGATCAGCGCTTGCTGATCGGCCAGGTCTGAGCTGGACAGTCGCGCCTCCCACTGCTCCAACGTGTGTGTTGGTATCGTGCCTGTGTGTGTCAGGTGTGGAGGGTGTTTAGAGCAGCCCCAGATAATGTGGTAGAGTGTAGGGCTTCCTCCGCACCAGGGGCAGGAACTTCGATAGCACGTAGGGAACATGGCGTGTAATCTCTTTAAGTGGGGATAAACCCCAGTTTGAATTTTTCTCCAATGTATTGCCTCCTCTCCTGTTAGGCGTTTGTCGGGAGGGGCGTATACTTGTCGAATAAAACGCTGATGGGCAAGCAGGTCTTTTGCGATTGTGGGGTTGTAGGTGTCAGAAGGCGCGGGGGTTCGTAAATCTGCTGAGGGGGCCAGAGCCTGTGCTCGGAAAGTTAATGCACGAGCCGCGGCATCGGCCCTCTCATTTCCCTCCAACCCTGCGTGAGCCCAGGCAGCAGCCGACGCCAGTGGGGTCCCGTACTAGGGAGATCCACCTACTATTTGTAGGTGCGTCTTCTGAAAGGGCCCCTCACCAAGTTACATAAAGCATTTTAGACACTGGAAGTTGTTGCGCGCCCAATAAGGAGCATTATGCCACAGGAATTTTTATTGGTCCATTAGAAGCTGAGAAAACCAATGTTTTTTGGCGGCGCGATACCATGATGCGAGGAGGCGAGCTTGAAACCCTTGCCGCTTGTTCCGTGTAGCCTTCGCAAGCCAAATCCCTTCCCTGCCCTCTTCGGCACGCGAGCGGGATGATTACATGACGCATACGCATGAAAACGTCATGCGCACACAATGTCATGAGCGCATGGCCTGCCCGAACCAGCCCGAGCCTCCGAGACGCGAGCGGTGTTGTGGCGGCGTTCTTTACGCTTCATCTCTTATGCGGAATGCGCCCTCACCGATTATTTGGCTTTCAACCTATTGCTGAGCACGAAAGCTGCAACACGTGTGCGGACGCGAGACTAGCGGCGTGCCGCATGAACGCGGGAGGATAAAAGAGCGCAAGAACGCGGTAGAAAATTGTGGCGTCTGCACGATGCGCAAAGCGCGAAAACACGAACGCATGCGAAACGGAGGTAGATTACACTCGCATCTCGCTGCGATTCGCAGTAAAAATTAAAAAAAAATGCACACATTCCCTTTGTGTGTTTATTCATCTATTCGAGAAACAAATTACACAAACTACACGTCCTGTCAAATAATTATCGTAGTGTCGCATGCTACTGTTGGCGACGCCGGAGCACAGTCGTCTACGTAGAGGACCGACGTCACAGTACTACCGTCTACGAAGGGCCATTTCATACTTTACGTCATCCCCTCATTCTCTGGGCGCTCGGCCGCGAGAAGAAGGGCAAGCAGCGTTCAGCTTGAATGAAATTTGACCCATTTCCGCGGCGCGTAGCGTTGCAAATTTTGGCAGACGTGATCGTGAACGCCCAGTGTATGGATTGCGCTCATCAGCTAAAAATTGTAAAACCTGGTGAGGGCCCTTTACGGGGCAGTCTCTGCATACCTCGCTTGTTTTAGATGCGAAGCATCTTATGGCGGCCTGACCACCCTTATGGCGCATGCGCAAACCCTCTCCACACATACTGCATATTAAGCAAGCTGTAGATGTAGATGTAGATCCTGTACTGTTGGCTCACACCCACTCAGGGGGATTGGCCAAGAATCGGGTAGCTCAGAAAAATAGTTAAAAACTAGAAATCACGTCCCCTCATGGGAGGCCTAGGCCCGGCCACTTAAACCTGCTGGTATCTCCTAACAAAGTTTATTCCTCCTCCTCCTTATAGAAATCAGAATAATTTCTTAATTTGTACAACAAAAAGACTTTTTGCAAGTTAACTTTGCGAGAATAATAATTAAAAAAACAGGAAAAAGGTGGGTGGAAGTAATTGTCATCAAATGAGAAATACATAAATATAGAAAAGAATCTTGCTGTTTTTTTGCTTTTGGTTAACTATGGAACTTTGGTACTGTGGTTATTGTGTAAATCTCTTTGATTGTTCTATGAAATCTTGCATGGCTTCGCATACTTTCCCGCTGCTGTGCCTAAGGGTAAGTGCACCTAGAGATTGTAAATTTGAGGTTGTCAACCCTAATCCCATGATGCGTAACGGCGTTTCTAAGATGTCTTTCGTAATGTAGAAAACTTTTGACAAGAAATAAGAAAGTGTTCTATTGTTTCCTCTTCACTACAATAAGAACAAAAGGGCGAGGGTGCCAAACCGGCTCTAAATAAATAAAAATTTAATGATGGAATACGGCACCACAACTTCGTAAGTTGGTGCATCTAGCGGCCATCGTCGTCTTCATCTTCTGACTATTAATTATGACGCGCACAGGCGCATGTGCATGCGCATGCTGCTCGTTTCTCGTGCTGCGGGCTGCGAGGTAAAGAAAAGGAAAATAAACCTGCCATCGGTCTGAACGGTTCCCTGGTTTTACAGCGAAAGCTGTTATGAGATCACAACAAGGGCCGTTTTTGGCGCCGTAGTTGTCCGCCCCAGCCGCCACCGCCGCCGGTGTCCGTAACTGCTATTGCACGAAATAAGAAAAAAAAAGAAATAAGAAAAAGTTTCCAGGATGGAACGAGGTTCGAACCTAGGCCCTCTGCGCGGGAGCCCAGTGTTCTACCACATAGCCATGCCGGTGCTCGAAACTGCGTTGCAAAAAGACCCTATACAGGCTTCATGTCGCGAAGGAACCACATTAACAGATGTAATGTAGCGTGGTAGAAGAGTAAAATAACAACCAAGCGTCACACAACGCGAATTTTGTAACCAAGCGTCACACAATGCGAATTGCGCAACGAGTGGGTTGTTGAATGCTTCCAACCCATTACAAAGGTCTCTCGCATAATACTTCATCGCCATCAGCCACAGCATCAACAAAGTGCACATAATGCCTTAAAGGTGTTTAGTGGGTACCACGATTCTCCGCAGAATGAAGAAAAATGAAATAGTGGCTGCTTCCCTACTTCAAAAAATTATGATCATTTATAGCGTAGTGGGTTCCTCGCAAGTGCACTTCTATTGGTTGCCAAGGAAGCCCATAAGACTCCCATGATCCATTTCCTCAGGTTCTCAATAAAGTTAATTCGCGCGCTCTCTCTCTCTCTTTTTCACGTTAACGTATGTTATAAAGCGTGGCGTGTTATAAAGTTCACTAACGACCGGGCGTCACACAATGCGAATTACGTAGTGGGTCTTTTAAAGCTTCTAACCAATTACAAAGGGCTCAGGCATAATTCTTCATCGTCATCAACCATCGCATCAAGTAAGTGCACATGGTGCCTTACAGATGATAGCTCGCTTCTCCGCAGAATGACGAGTAATGTCGTGGTGGGTGCTTCGCAACTTCCCAAAAATTATGATTGTGGCGTAGTGGGTACGTTGCTAATGTACTTGTATTAGTAGCCGCAAGAGAGTTTATAACTGGCTCTAGAAACGCCGCTCTTTCAGCTTTCGCTGTGACTGTGCTGCGCTTTCCGCGCACACCTGGCGTTTTTATTTACGCTCGCCGCCACACGATTGTTATAGACCTTATGCAAAATTGCTGCCATCTGTCGGAGGTTTGACGAAGCTACCCATTCGGCGCCATGTTGGAGGCTTGTGGCCGAATCGTATTGCTGTCGCTGCTATAACTTCTTGCTTGTATCTGCTTCGATAGTAGGCAGTCGGGGCATAAGAACGTCAGACGAGTGTGTAAGGGCCTGTACACGTTACCGGCATTTCCTAGCTGTTACGTTGACGGCAGGCCCGTAGCCAGGAATTTTTTTTTGGAGGGGGGGGGGCACTTGATGAAAGCCTTGACTATCTGAGACAAAACCCTATTATCCTTATTTATTTTCGGTTAAACACCATGTATCACAAAAATTTCGGGGGGGGGGGGGTCCTGGCTACGGGCCTGGTTGACGGTTATTACGTGTAAAGAACTGCCTCATAGCGAGAAGAAAATACAAGTTTGACACCGCGAGTCACATGTAGGCCTGCAGTTGTCAAGAATGAAACTTTGCGCTAGGTTACAAATTTGGTCTGTCTGTTTTCAATGTAGCGAATAAAGTGTTGTTAGCTATCTGAATATCATGCGTGTAGTATAGGACGGATGGGAAGAAGCGTTAACGCGCGACACGGCTAGGCACAGCGATGACAGAAAGAAAGTGCTGTAGACCCAATTTAAAACGTATTTCGTAATGGACAGCCTATGTCGAGCTGATGTATTGTGAGTCTAATTTTAAATCAAAGGCATTGTCCTCGTTTTTAATTTTTAAATAAAAAATATTTCGCAGCTTTAGTCACCGACGTGTGTTATGTATGAAATTACTACACGAATAAAATGTAATATATTTGCGCATCTCACGCACGTGAAAAGTGAACATGAAAGTGTTGTGTCTCAAAGCAGTAGATGCCGATCAGCTGGTGTTTTATTGAATATCCTTTATGACATGTGTTCCTATATAACACGATACGCCAAAATCTCGTGCACATCGTCGCTTTCGGGGCCTACTGGTGCCTTACAATGTCAACCCGTAGCGGGAAGGCAGTTTTGCGTCGCCTGCGAAACCACCAGCGGTAGCGCACCCACGGTCGAATGCAGCACATTTCCCGGAATAGCATTTTTTTTAGTTTCATAAGAAAATTGCCACGCACTTGAAACACCTGTTAAAATTTGCTAGCACACAGGGGTGGATACAGGACGTTTCCGAAGCGTGATCAGATTTTGGGAGCAACTGATGTGCTCTTCTGGGGGTATAAATTAAACAAAAAAAGTAAGGGGTGGGGGGCGGTCAGGATATCCGGGCCATCCGTCTGAATCTGGCAGCGATACCACATGAAATGCTTGAAAAATACGCATAGTGAAGCAATACGCGCGCAATGCATCCCACCAAACGCTACCTTGTTAAATTCCACAATCGAAAACAAACTACAAGCAACACGCTGCAGCACAATCGGTCCGTTCGCTGAGAATCAATGACGCGCACGAGCCTACCTGTCTAACATGCAATTGTTATCGCAATGCAATAAACAAGGTAATGTCAACAGCAGCGCAGGCATGTGCGAGAAGCCGCGATGCAGCTTTGAAGCTCGTACACGAAGCGGGTTTGTCTGTGCCTGTAAGCACACGGCGCGAAAACTGTCTCGTTCCGGCATGGCATGAAAGAGTGTTCTCTGATGAGTGCCGATGCTGTCACATGCCCCATATATTAAGAATGGCGAGCGTAAACACGGCGTTAGTCATAAGCGGTAGCTGGAGCAACGAAGTGATCTGCTGATTCTCGTCGGCCGTGAGGAAATCTAACAACATGAAGGTTAGTTTCCTGCAAACATTTTTTTCAGCATCGCAATTTTTGTCAATCTGAGCAACACGGCACAAGAAAATATGGCGGTATTGCCGCTCCTATGAGCCGCCACACGTTGATACGCACGCTCCGTGTGTGCACATGCGGAGCGCGCTTAGCCTTGAATATGGCGGAAATGCGCACGGCAGCCGCTAGATGGCGGCAATTTCGCATAAGGTCTATAGTGGACCTAACCTCAGTCCCTATAACGTGGTGACCCGGACGTGCCCACGCACCCTATCTGGACATTATCTGGGCCTTCAATGTACCGGACGTCCATAGTGAATTCGGAAATGAAGTTGAGGTGCCGTATTTCTTGTATGCTATAAGTATCGGGGTTACCGCGGAAAGCGAATGTCAAAGGCTTGTGGTCCGTAAGGACGTGAAAGCTTGAGCCTTCCAGCAGGTGTCGGAAATGTCGAATGCCCAGACCTACGGCCAGTAGCTCTCGACCAAACGTGCTGTAACGCGTTTCTGCCGGTTTTAGTTTCTGAGAGAAAAACCCTAGTGGATACCAAGAGTTGCGCTGCCACTGCTGTAAAACCGCGCCGACAGCCGCACTAGAAGCATCAGTGATAAGACGCATTGGTGCAACGCGCAGAAGATGTGCCAGCAGTGTAGCGTCTGCCAATGCGTCCTTGCAGCATGGAAGGAAGCTTCGGCGTCAGACGTCCAAGTCAGTGGGGAGGACGGAGCTTTCGTGGTCTTGAGGAGATCCGTGAGCGGTATGATAATGCGGGCGATGTTGGGAAGAAAACGGCGGTGGAAGTTGAGCAACCCAAGGAACTCGCGGAGCTTTCGGAGTGATGTTGGGTGAGGGAAGTCGCGCAAGGCTTGAACTTTCTTGTCCAACGGCCTGATTCCCTCTCTTGTCACACGGTGTCCGAGGAACTCGATGTCGTCGGCACCAAAGACACACTTTGCGGGCTTGATGAGGAGGCCATGTTCCTGGAGTCGAGAAAAATAGCAGACGCAAATGGTTGCAATGCTGTTCGGGGGAAACATTGGCCAACAGGAGGTCGTCGAGACATGCAAATACGAAGGGGAGTCCGCGAGTTACTTCGTTTGTAAACCTCTGGAACGTCTGAGCAGCGTTTCGCAATCCGAACGGCATGCGAACATACTCGAAAAGTCCGAATGGTGTCACAATTGCAGTCTTCGGGATGTCCGCTGGCTCAACCGGAATCTGGTGGTAGGCCTTTACCAAGTCTATTTTGCTGAATATTGTCACGCTGCATGAGTTCGCTGGAGCCAAGAAGAAGAGGAAGGAGAAGGGCGCACGAGCAGCGAGCCGTTGTGGGGCTGACCGTCCTGTCCCTTGCGGTGCACAAAACATCTCTCATTATTCTCAGCCTGTAAATAAATCTATACCATCGTTACAGTTTTGGTGGACGTGCGGGGTACGTAACACTGGACGACCGAGCTCTACCGCCCCCTCGACGCAGTAAACGGTTGGCCGGGCTACCACCGGGAGACGTTACCATGAATGACGCGGACAGACGTGATGATGGCCATGAAAGAACCGCACAAGAGACTGCTCGCCCAAGACAGGCGGGCTGCACTCCTTATCGGGAGCCGCGCACATTCTCGGGAAGAGAAGATGAGGACGTCGACGACTGGTTGCGGCACTATAAGAGGGTGAGCCGCCTTAATGAATGGAGCGCCTCTGCACAACTCTCGCATGTTGTCCTGTACCTTGCCGGAACTGCACTTCTGTGGTTTGACAACAATGAGGATGTACTGACAACTTGGGAGAACTTCGTCGACGAAATAAAGAAGTGCTTCGGTGATTCGCTCTCGAAAAAGAAAAAGGCCGAGCAGACACTTTCACGGCGAGCACAGCTACCTGGAGAGACGTGCATGACCTACATAGAAGAGATACTGAAGCTATGTGGAATAGTGAATCCGAACATGTCAGATGAGGACAAGGTGGGACATTTGCTCAAGGGAATCGCCGAAGATGTTTATAATTTTCTTATCTCTAAGGAAGATGTCACGACGCCATCCGACTTGAGGCGTCACTGCCGTGCCTTTGAAGCTCTCAAAACACGGCGGGTACTTCCGAAGTTCGGCCGACTGGACAACGTCACGACTGTAGCAAGCGTAGACATCTCTTCCTCTGACGACCTCGCCGCTATGATACGGCGTGTTGTCAGAGACGAACTGGCTCACTTTCAAGGTGGAGATGCCAACCGCGTGTGTCACCAATGTGCATTGGATGAGCGCTATCTGGAAGTACCGGTCTCCTGGTCGCGACCTGCATACACCAACCGCGATGACGTCCATATGGAGAGCACCATGACACAGCCTCAAGTGACGACTTTTACGCGTCGACAGGACGTGCCGCCTCGGCGAGTGTCTTCCGACTACGTAATGCCCAGGAGACCTGTGTCCTACAACAACGAGAACCACCGTAACCCACCTGTCTGCTTCAATTGTGGTGTTCAGGGACACATCTCGAGGTACTGCAGACGTCGTCCGCAACGCACTGCAAGAGATCGTCCGTATTCGCTTCGCATGCAAGACGCCGCACCCTGGCAACCATCTGGCCCCGCTACCCCTTTTCCTCTGCCACCTCGAGAATACATGCCCAGGAAAGCGTCTCCGGTGTCTGACCGCAGCCTGACTCCGCCACCAACCCGGACGCGTCGATCGCCATCACCGCGCCGCCCGCCTACACCACCCCAGCTGGGAAACTAGCTGGTGCGACCGATGGAGGTGAGGTCGCAGGACGGTCATCTTCGCAAATTCCTCCGCCTGTCGTCATGTCAAAGAACAAAGTTTGTGTTTGTATTGAGGGTGTTAGTACTGTTGCCTTAGTAGATACTGGTACTTCCGTGTCTGTGATGTCCCTCTCTTTCAAGAATCGCCTAGGACAGAAAGTGATGTTTGCCTGGGACGGGAAGTCCACATTTCGTGGAGTTGGCGGCGAACTGTTGCGACCTGTTGGAGCATGTTCAGTTTTGGTTACCGTGGGTGAACAGGAGTTTCGAACTGAATTCACCGTGCTAGCACGCGCTACTCATGATGTGATTCTCTACTACCACATGCTTGTGACGAAATGCCATCTGATCGAGTTGAGGTATTTTCAGTGTCCAGTGATGTGCTTTTGCCTGCGCGAACAGCAAAGTTTGTTCCAGTTACTTCATCTCGCCCGCGTGAAGGTTTGTCCTGTGGACTGATTGAGCCGGACTACTCTAACACGCTAAAGAAAAGCCTTGTAGTCCTTCGTTCACTTGTCCAACTCGTAGGCGGTTCTACTCACGTGTGGACAGTGAACGTGTCCTCAGAGTCCGTTATTTTACCTGCTGGGTTGAAGTTAGCGTACTTTGAAGAAGATACCGCTGTGGGTATTCGTGCAGTTCTGTCACTACCGACAAAACTAAAACTTCCCCACTCTCTGACCACTCGTCAAAGTTCAACGGCATGATCAACAAGTCGCTCCCCTCGTCCGACCAACGCGCGCTCCACGAGCTTCTTGTGCGCTATGCCTCAGTCTTTGACTTTGCACAACCTGAGCGTCTGCCTTCACCACCGCAGTCCCGCGTGCACCATTGCATCAATACTGGGGCCGCAGCCCCCATTCGACAGAAGCCGTACCGCGTCTCTCCCACCGAGAGGAAGGTGATCGACGACCAAGTTAAGGAGATGCTACAGAAAGGTGTCATCCAAGAGTCCTGTAGTCCTTGGGCAGCTCCCGTTATACTGGCCAAGAAAAAGGATGATTCGTGGCGATTCTGCGTCGACTATAGACGCCTAAACGCAGTAACGAAAAATGATGTCTATCCGCTCCCACGAATAGACGATGCCATAGACTGCCTACATTCCGCTTCATACTTTTCATCTGTCGACTTGCGCTCAGGCTACTGGCAAATACCTATGAACCCACAAGACAAAGAGAAGACCGCTTTCATTACGCCGGATGGCCTCTTTGAGTTTAATGTACTGCCCTTTAGGTTGTGTAATGCTCCGGCAACCTTCGAGCGATTCATGGACACGATCCTTCGCGGCCTCCGATGGGAAATATGCATGTGCTACCTTGACGACGTGGTCATTTACGGCAAGACATTCTACGAGCACAACCAACGGCTTGAAGTTATTCTCGACTGCATCCGCCGTGCGGGACTGATCCTTAACTCGAAAAAGTGTCCTTGGTTTTCTTGTCGACAAGGAAGGTATCCGTCCCGACCCTCAGAAGCTTGCCGCCGTCCGAGGCTTCGAGCAACCGAAGACAGTGAAAGACCTCCGCAGCTTCCTTGGGCTGTGCTCGTATTTCCGACGTTTCATCAAGGACTTTGCACGTCTAGCACATCCACTCACGTCTCTGCTTCACAAGGACACACCCTTCGCATGGACTGCTGAGTGCGAGTCTGCGTTCAGTGAGCTAAAGTTTTTACTTACCTCTGCTCCAATTTTACGCCATTTTGATCCTGAGGCACCAACTGAGCTTCACACCGATGCTAGTGGTGTGGGCATTGGAGCGGTACTTGTACAGATACACAGCGGACGCCAACAAGTCATCGCCTATGCAAGCCGTACACTCACAAAGGCAGAACGGAACTATACCGTAACCGAAATGGAATGCCTCGCGGTAGTGTTCGCCATTCAGAAGTTTCGACCATACCTTTACGGCCGTCCCTTCAGGATAGTCACCGACCACCATTCACTTTGCTGGTTGGTTGGACTACGTGACCCCACCAGCCGGTTAGCTCGCTGGTCATTACGGCTGCAAGAATACGACTTTTCCGTCACATACAAGAGTGGTCGCTGTCACACCGATGCTGACTGTTTATCTCGACTTCCGTCAGCAAGCACCCGAGATGTGGAGGAAGACTTGGGCGAATATCTTTTCGGAATATCCACGGAGTTTCCCGATGCCGCCGCCTTCAAGCGTGAACAGGAGCGAGACCCTTCCGTAAGGATTCTTCTTGATGCCGCTCGGTCAGCAGCACGGAGTTCACCTTTCACCATATCCGCAGGTTTATTGTACAAGAAGAACTATTCCGCTGAAGGTGCTCCACTCCTCCTCGTCGTGCCCCAGAATCTTAGACTCGAGATCCTTCGCGCCATGCACGATGACATTACATCAGGTCACCTAGGCTTCGCTCGGACGCTGCACCGTGTGCGTCAGCGTTTCTACTGGCCCAAGCTCTGGAAGACAACAAAACAGTACGTTGCCAGCTGTGCTATTTGCCAACGTCACAAACAACCAACAACGCCTCAGGCGGGTGCCTTGCAGCCAGTTAAGCCACCAACCATTCCCTTTGAAAAGATCGGCGTCGATTTGCTTGGCCCCTTCCCTAAGTCATCTGCTGGGTGTCGATGGATTATAGTGTGTGTGGACTACCTGACGCGATATACGGAGACGGCGGCGCTCAATTCCGCTACAGCAGCTGACGTCTCATTCTTCCTGCTGCACTCTGTCATTCTTCGTCACGGTGCTCCGCGTGTTGTGATCAGTGACCGAGGACGACAGTTTACAGCGGATGTTGTTGAAGAACTATTACGCCTTTGTGGATCTGACTATCGGCATTCGTCACCTTACCACCCTCAAACAAACGGCCTGACTGAGCGCACGAATCGCACCTTTACCAACATGCTTGGCATGTATGTGTCCAATGACCACAAAAATTGGGACTCTGTGTTGCCATTTGTTACGTACGCATACAACACGGCGAAGCACGAAGTCACCGGGTATGCGCCTTTCTTCTTGCTCTACGCTCGCCATCCCCAAAGCTTTATCGACATGATACTTCCCTGGTCTCCACATGAAAACTTCTCAGTAGCCCGGACTTTATGTCGTGCTGAAGAAGCTCGTCGACTGGCTCGCCTCAGGACTATTTCGTCACAAGATCGAGCCAAAACTCGTTATGATGCTCGACACACGCCTGTCACATTTGCTCGTGGAGACTTTGTTTTGCTCTGGACGCCTGTGCGGAAAAAAGGATTGTGCACGAAGTTTTTCTCCAGGTATACCGGACCATACGTCATATTGAGACGTTTGAGTGACGTCACGTTCGTCATCGCCAAAGTGTCCTCTGACAACCGGCGGTCACGTAGAACCCAAGCAGTACATGTTGCCCGCCTAAAGCATTACCACCATCGGGCTACGTAACTCGCTCGGAGAGCTTCGTCTGCACCCGGGGAAATTGTCACGCTGCATGAGTTCGCTGGAGCCAAGAAGAAGAGGAAGGAGAAGGGCGCACGAGCAGCGAGCCGTTGTGGGGCTGACCGTCCTGTCCCTTGCGCTGCACCAAACATCTCTCATTATTCTCAGCCTGTAAATAAATCCATACCATCGTTACAATATCACCGCTCCCGCGAGGTTGGCAGAGAAGTCGTGAATGTGAGGGAAGGGATAACGATCAGGGATGGTGCGCGCGTTTAGGGCACGATAATCGCCACATGGGCGCCAATCCCCTGGATCACGCTTTGGGACCATGTGGAGAGCTGACGACCAACTGCTCGACGAAGGGCGGATGATGCCCAGTAGCAGCATGTGGTCGAATTCACTTTTCGCGTTGGCAAGGTGGTTCCCAGCGGGACGTCTGGGTCGGCAAAATACTGGAGGGCCAGTAGTGACAACATGATGCCTGACGTTGTGACGTAAATGCACGTTAAGTTTGGAAGGCTGGATGGCTTTGTGATGGCTGGAAAGTCTGCCCACGCATCCTATCGTTTTGCGACATGAACGTTCTTGTACGTACGCGCCATATTTTTTAATTCCGGGCTGATTCCTGCGGGGGGGGGGGGGGGAGTAATGTGTAGCGTCATCATCATCGTCATTTTCCAACCACCGCACCGCGCCACTCGCGCAGCTCATGCCTAGCGCTCGAGGCGGTCTGACCTGGTGGTCAGAGCGCCTGCAGCCGCCGCTGCCGCTTCGGCCATCGCCTTCTACAATAACGTGGCGAGACAACGGTACGGCCAAGTCGGCCGTCTCACGTCTCTCGCTTCAGTGCATTATGATATCGTACTGGTATAGCGCAGCTCAGTTTGAGCATGAAGGAAAGATGCTACAGCGAAGAAGGAAACACAGGCAACAGGATGAGTGCTAAACATCCATTTTTTTCAAGGGCCATTCCAAAAGTTGGATGTTTAGCGCTCCTCCTGTTGCGTGTGTTTCCTTCTTCGCTGTAGCCTCTTTTCTACATGCTCAAACTGAGCTGCGCAATACCAGTACGATACTTCGCCACACACGCCCTCTCCACTCTCTTTCCTCTCTCTCCACTCCCAATCTCCACTCCCATTCCCCCTGACGCGCGCCTCATTGTCTCCTGCGACGAGTAGGCAGCAGCGACGCCTCCGGCGTTTTGACGTGGCACGAGCGACCGATGGCCGGGAGCTGGATGGAGACTGGAAGACAGTGCTGATTCTACGTCAGAGGAAGGCACAGGCTCGAGTACACAAGAAAAAAATTACACCATCTCCCGCTCAAGCTAACCATCTCCCCGCTGCTTCGCATCCACACATGGTTCCCTTTAGAGGGTGAGAGTGTAAATTTTTTCTAATAAATGTCTTTACCACCACCACCCGCACAGATAAAGGCACTCTTTTGTATTACATTTTCGGCACTTAGAATGACAGAAAGCTGTGCTAGATTGTAGGGATTCATATAAAAGACGGTATACCAGGCGGCGATAGCCGTAGGGACCTTGCTATGTCGAGCGGCGTCTCTAACCAACGCCGGTGAGTGGCGCCGATGGGCTGTCCTAGCCCGTTTCTCGCTGCGGAACGTTCGTTTCGGTGCAGAGCATAATCGAAAGAATGCGATTTTGTTGCCGTAACAAACGATCGTACGCAGAGTTATCATCAATACGCCGCTCAATAGGAAACCCAAGCTCAAGTTTGGATGGATGGATGGATGCTATGAGCGTCCCCTTTGTAACGGGGCGGTGGCATGTCTGCCACCAGGCTCGAAAAAGAAGAAGAAAAAAAAACGCTTCCTTGTTTTATGTTGGCCTAATACCTTATTTACATTGATTAAATCTATGTTATTATACCAAAAAAATATAAATTCACGGTCTATCTCTCTGCCTCTTAAGGCAGAATGACCTTATTTTTCCCCCCATTATTTATTTTTGTTCTTTATCTCTACTTTTCTGCCACCAATACTCTAACCGTCTCTTACTTATTTCTATCGCGGACGTGTTCAGCTTTCCATTGTTGTCCCTAAAAGCCAAGGCTTCATGTAGACTCGTGCCCACACGTATAGCTGGGTGAATATCGCCACATTCAATCAGTACATGTTCCATCGTTTCCTTAGTTCCCCCGCAGCATGTACATTGTTCTTCTTCGTTACTGAATCTCGCTTTATAACTACGCGTTCTAAGGCAGCCCGACCTTGCTTCAAACAGTAAAGCGCTTCCCCTTGAATTATCAAAAAACCTTTCCCTCCTTATTTCGTTTTTCCCTTTCGGTAGTTACTCAGAGCCGGCTTCTTTTCCATCGCTGCCATCCAATAAGTCCCCTCCGCCTCTCTGACCTTCCGCTTAATGCTCCTTGTTGCCATATCGCCCGCACTGCTAGCCGTATATATACTGGTGAGCCTCCTAGTCCTTTTTCTCCACTGCGTGTCAACGCTTTTTCTATACAAATACCTGAAAACCTTCTCTGCCCATCTACTCTTCTTCATTTTCCTCAGCCTCTCTTCGAATCTCATTTTGCTCTCAGCCTCCCGCACTTCAAAGCCTGTCCATCCCATATCACCCTTTACAGCCTCATTTGTCGTCTTCCCGTGAGCGCCCAACGCGAGGCGGCCCACCGTCCTTTGATTTACATCCATTCCTGATTGTACCTCTGACTTCATGCACACCACTGAGTTCAAAATGTCAGCCCCGGGACCATCACACCCTTCCACAGCCCTCGAAGCACCTCGTACCTATTGTACCCCCATGAAGCTCTGTGCTTCATAATTGCAGCATTCCTCTTTCCCTTCGCTACCGATGCTTTCTCTTGTACCTCCATATATCTATCCCCCTTATTTACCCATACTCCGAGGTACTTGTACTCGCTTACCCTCGGTATTTTTTGGCCCTGTATAAAGACCGCATGGTCTTCGTGATCATTGAATACCATCAATCCACATTTTATTGCACTAAATCCTAGTCCTAAAGCCTCACATTCCCTTCCGCATATATCTGCCAGTCGCTGTATATCATCTTGACTGTCCGCAAATAAGACAATATCATCAGCATAAAATAGACCTGGAAGCTTCTGCTCAACCATCGTGCCGACCTGTCTGTGTGACAAATTAAATCCAATGTTGCTACCTCCTAGCGCTTTTTCCATCCTCACCATGTACAGCATGAATAACAGCGGGGACAAAGGACATCCCTGTCTCAGCCCCTTGCTGATTTCAACGCTGTCCTTGCTACTTATTCCTTCCCATTCTATACAAACTGTATTTTCTCGGTATATTTCCCTCAAGAGCCGTACACAGTCGTCACCTATGCCCACTTCTTTCAGTATATCCCACAAAATTTCCTGATTAACGTTGCCATACGCCCCGGTAATATCTAGATAAGCTACGTATAAGGGCCTGTTCTCTATTTTCGATATTTCTATACACTGGGTAAGAACAAACAGATTATCGACTAACCGCCTGTCGATTCAAAATCCATTTTGAAGTTCTCCCAAAATATCATTTTGTTCTACCCACGCTTCTATTTTTAATTTTACTGCCTGCATCGCCAACCTGTATAGCACCGATGTAATGGTTAGCGGTCTATACGAGCGAATTTTATCCTTTTCTCCCCTGCCTTTATGGATTAAGTTCATTCTACTTTTTCGCCAACTGTCTGGTATTTCCCTCTCCTGTAAGCACTTTTCTACGGCTTTCAGCAGTGCTTCTTTAGTGTTATGTCCGAGTTCGTTAATGAGGCTGACGGGAACCCCATCTAAGCCCGGTGTAGTGCGCTTAGGAATTTTCCCTTCGGCTTTCTTCCAATTGAAATTCTCTAGTACTGCATCTTCGTCGGTTGCACTCCTTTGCGCACTTTTACTCACTGGGGGAATCCCCTGGGCGACCTTTTTAAACGAATCGGCTGTTATCTTTCGGATGTAACCTAGCGCTTCATACCCTTCCAATTGATTTCCTCCTTCATCTACCATATGTTGTTGCATTGTGACAGACTTCCTACCCAGCGCTTTTAGGTGGCTCCAAAATATCCTAGGCGCGGCCTTCTTCTTTTCGCGAATCTCTGTCATCCAGCGTTCACTTTCACCTTTAATTTTTGCCTCGACTATTTTCTGCACAATGGATTTTTGCTCTAAGTATATTTCCCATATTTGGTTGACTTCGTCCTGTGGCCGCTTCTCCTTTTTTGCTTGTCTGTGCTCCCGTGATGCCTCACGTCGCTTCTCGATCGCCTCCCGGATTTCTTTGTTCCACCAACTTTTTGGCTTTCTCTTTCCTTTCCAACAAATAGTTTTCTTCTCTTTTTCCATTTCTTTTGTGATTATATGTAGCAGCTCACTATACTTCCAGTCTTTACCTGGTAGTTCGTCTACTTTTTCCTCGACTCTTGCGGCTATATTTGTTATTTGTTTGTCATTTAGATACAAGCTGGCAAACTTTGATTCGATGTTCTTATTATCAGTTTTATATCCCATTTGTAATATTATGTGTTTATGATCACTGCCCAAGCTGTTAATGCCTTCCTCGTCTATTCTCATCTCTCTAAGTTTGTCATATATTCCTTCTGTCATGAGACAATAATCAATGCTCGATTGCCGGTTTCCGACTTCCCACGTGATCTGCCCCTCACACTTAGGCCCCACGTTAACTATCTCAAGACTATGTTGCTCGCAGAGATCTAGCAATAACTTGCCATTGGTGTCTGAATATCCGTCAAGGTCATGAATGTGAGCGTTCATGTCCCCTAGAAGGATTATTTCGGCATCAGGACCAAATTCTTTAATATCGGTCCTTATGCATTTCACTATCTCCAGATTCTTTTCTCTGCAGTTATTCCCCGTCCACAAGTAAGCTACACCTAGCCACGTTTTCTTTCCACCCACTGTGCCCGAAACCCACATGTGCTCTGAACACGTTTGTTTCACTCTATCCAATTTTGTTCTGCTATGGATTAGCATTCCAACACCCCCACCTCTCCTTTCTGAGGTGATCCTGTTACATCCTTCCCAAATATAATTGTCAATATGTGGTGGCTCTTCCAAGTCTCTAAGGTGTGTTTCTGTAACCGCATAAACACCTATCTGTTCCTTGCTTAACTGCTCCTCAATCTCTAACCATTTTGCCTTTTTTCTGCCACCCTGCATGTTTATGTAACTAATTGCAACACGCGCCTTCTCCCTTCTTTTACCTTTTCTCTGGTTTTTCGCTATATTGCCTGTCAAAGAGTCCCCCTGGTTGTTTTCCTCATTACAACCTACCGTGGGCACCGAAGGGCCCGCGTGCCCCCCAAAAAAGCTACTGCGCGACCTGCAAGTCGCCAACCCACCTCATGACCAAGCCTCTTATCGAAGTGAATTCTGTCTCTTTGGAAACCGCCCCACCTGTGCACCTCCCTGTTTATATCCACTACCTCGAAGCCCTTCTCTCGCCTAATTCGCCATATCTCTTTGTTTGCGTCGACAACCGCTCTTTGCAAGTTGATATTCCTCACTGGTACTTCCGGTATTGTGCATACCACTATCTGCACCTGAGGGGAAATGGCGCGCATGTCATCGACCCCTTTCGCCAATGTGGGCGCTAGTTCGGCTGTACGGCGCAGCGACAGCGCTGCGCTGCGGCTCTGGGGAGAAGCTCCGGCGAAACTGGGGGCAGGCGCAGCGGACTCGGCCTGTTGTCAGCAGTGGGAGCACGCACGCGCGTTGCTCAGTCGGCGCGGAGAACTGGGGCGCCATGCTTGGCACACTGAACCGAGAGGCTTGCTGTGCGAAGCTGCATATCCGCGTTGGCAGAAGAGACCCCGCGGAAGCGGGCGCCGATGTATTGCTATGTCGTGGCCGATGTATTGCTGTGTCGTGGACGAATAGCGCTTGTTCAGGGCTTGTTCTGTGTATCCCTTTCTTCGTCCCGGCCGTCTGCGCGCTGTTTTTTGCCCATTATGTATCACCAACTTGCCCAACTTTGAATTCTGCTGCAGATTATTTCTTGTACAAGGGCTTCTTTTCCTCGTCCTAACGTATGTTTTTCAAGACCCAGCCTTCTTGGCCTCTGCAGCGCTAATGAAAAACTTCCGGTTAGCGACAGGAGAGCCGAAAAAGGTTAAGGAAAGAGCAAAATACTTTTTGCAGGAATTGAACTTGGAACGCCTGTCTAGAAGTGTAGCGAAAGCTCAGGGGTTATTCTTGGAACCGTGTTCCTCGAATAAGACCCACAAACCGGAGCAGCCTTTCCGCACTATCGTCTCTGAGAATGGCACGTGGCAGGTAGTTGTTTCAACCTTTCTGCAGAAGCAAATAGAAAAATTAGTAGTGCAAGATCCCTTCATAATAAAGAACTCGGAGGTAATTGTTGAAGATTTACGCCATTGGAAGTTTGACGGCTGTACTGCATTCAGTGTTGATGTCGTAGATTTATACTATTCCCTTCCACAGCGAGAGCTAATGAATTGCGTGAAGGACAAGTCATGATTTGAAATGGAAACGATGTCGGAGAGAAGGTGGTTCCAGTCGCTGGACGTGCGTGCGACAAATGAATGATAGAAAGTGTTAGTGCGGCAGCTAATGACGTGTACCTTACGGTGATGATCTAAACGATATGAGCGATAAGATGGGGTCGTAACGAACTGAGGTTTCAAAACTGGATGATTGAAAATCTTGTGAAAAAGTATGAGGCTAGATGCTTTGCGACGTGATTCAAGTAAGTGCAAGGAAAGAGTGCGTTTCATTGATGTGACACTGCTAGTGCGATGGTAGTTATATAATGTGAAGCCTGCTGCATTATTCTGTACCATTTCAAGCGAGTGAATTAAGTTCAGTTGAAAAGGGTCTCAGATGGAGCATGCGTATTCGATTTTTAGACGGACTAATGTTTTATTAATTGTTAGTTTCACGGCTTGAGGGGCGCGAATAAAGTTGCGCCGTAGGTATCCTAGCGTATGGTTGCTATTGTTAATACCGTAGTTAATGTGATGTTTCCAGCTCAAGTCAGATTATATATGAATCCCCAAATATTTATACGAAGTAACAGTCTCTAGAGTAGCGTTATTTAGGGTGTAGTTAGCAGGAGGTTTGGTAGTACGTGAAATGCGTAAAACTTTACATTTTTTAGTGTTGAGATCCATGTGCTAAGTTGTGCATTAGCTAGCAATATTAGTAATGTCAGTTTGCAAGCAACTAGTGTCGAAGTTACTTGAAATTTCACGGTATACAACGCAGTCGTCTGAAAAAAGGTAAATCGAAGAAGTTACAACATCGGGTAAATCGTTAATATACATAGGGAAAAGTAAAGGGCCCAACACAGAGCCCTGAGGCACAACAAAAGTAACCGGAGAAGGTAGTGAGCAGCAATTATTGGCAATAACGTACTGCGAGCGATTAGTTAGAAAAAACTCGATCCAATGCCGCCATCAGTATTAAGGGTCCTAAGCTTGTAAAGTAGTAGGGGATGATTAATCTTGTCAAAGGCCTTCGAAAAATCTAAAAAAATGCAATCAACCCATGAACCCCGATCTAGAATGGAATGTAAGGAATGGGTAAAACAGAGCAACGGACTTTTGCATGAGAATGATTTTCTAAATCCATGCTGCGACATGTTAAAGAACGAGTTTGATTCGAGAAAGGTGACCAAGTTAGAGAAGATGATATGCTCCAAAAGTTTACATGGTATACAAGTGAGTGAAATAGGTCGGTAATTCGTGACAGAATGCTTGTATCCTGACTGATGTAGTGGAACCACTTTCACCTCTTTCCAATCGCGTGCCGCCACACCTTAATCCAATGGCTCTTGAAATACTTTGCACAAGAAAAGAGATGAGGTATGCTTAGTTTCTTTAAGAAATCGTGCGATTATATTGTCAACGCCAGAAGCAGAGCACACTCGGAGTGATTCAATTAATTTTACAATGCCATGAGATTCTCAGGCATTGTCGTAAGAATCAAGCCTCTTACAGACTAATTTTTCACAGTCACTGCACTGGGGGTGCACATGGACAATGTGTTGACTCCAGATTGCGAAGACCAGCACGGACAAACTCCTCGAATCTTCTCAGGGGTGGTCATCGCGTGCGCTGGTCTCCTTTGAGCTGGAGCTTGATGTTGAGTCATGCTTTGCCTTGTGTCTTCTCAGGCCTCCCATCGTCACAAACACTTTGCCGCAGCTGCACTTGAAATTTGTCTTCGTCCCGTGGGCCACCATACGGTGCTTTGTTAACGCGGAAAGGCGCGCGAAGGCCGCCTCACACGTATTTCACTTGTACGCGCCCTTCGCACCATGGCAGCGTCTTTCGTGGCGGACTAAGTTGTCGTGGCGAGTGAACCGGATGCTACAGTTGTGCATTCGTATGGCCATTCACTGTGATGACTCTCGAAAACGTGGTCTGTGAGGCTCTTGTGGGTGTCGTAAAACGTGTTGCGAAATCGGCAGGCGTTCTTTTGGCGTTCGTCCCGCTCTGCTGGGGAGCCGGCTGCTCTGTTGATTTGAGACAATCCGCCCTGCAAACAAAGTGTTTGGAGATTGAGCCGTGTATATATATATGCATACAACATTTTGATTCGGTCCCGTGGACTGTTTGATTCGGTCCCGTGGACTGTGTGCTGGTACCTTGTAAAGGCGAAGGTGCGTGTGAAGGTAGCGTCACAGATGCTGCATTCGTAGGCGTTCTTCACACCATGACACCGGCGTTCGTGTCTTATTAGGTTGTCGTGACGCGTGAAGGTTAAACTGCAATACCCGCACTCATATGGCCATTCGGACTGATGGCTTAGCAACACATGGTCCGTGAGGCCCTTGTAGGTGGCGAACAGCGTGTTACAAAATCTGCAGTAGTGCTTTTTGTTGCTGTCCCGCTCGGCTGGGGAGCCAGCTCCTTTCCTTCGACGCGATCCACCCTGCAAACAATGGGGTTGGAGAATGTGTTGGAGAGTGTATATATATATATATTATATATATATATATATATATATATATATATATGTGTATATATATATATAATGTGTATATATATATATATATATATATATTATATATAATATATATATTATATATATATATATATATATATAATATATATATATATATATATTATATATATATATATATATATATATATATATATATATCACACAGCGTTTCATTCAAGAACAATTAGCGAGGAAGTCGCAGAAAACCATTTGCCAATCCGTAAGGGTTAACTAAGTTGACCATTAAACTGCTGCATGGTGGGGATTGCGTTTTTTCATTGAAATGCAAATTCCACAAGGTTCTTTCCAAGGCACTGCGCGCTCGTGCACCATGCCGAATCTAAGGCAGTTTGGCGTCAAATGAATCACCAGTTCGTATCTTTATTGACCCTCTTAGCGTTATTGGCGTTTTCGGGTTTCCCCTAGTAATCTTAAAGAGTCAATCTTGAAATGCAAATTCACTAGCTCACAAAGTCTACAACGTAATAAGTGAGGAAACAAATGACCAGGGCAATACATTTGTTTGTATACATTTGTATTTCAATACATTTGTATTGAAAGCATTGTATATGCTCCTTTTGTGCTCTAAGATATGCTCTGCCTGATTAGATTGTTGTGGCTGGTATTACGCAATACGGCATCACATGCATGTCTTTCATCAAATAAATCAGATAACCTGTGGAATGATGGAAATTTGAGCCAGGTGGTTATATAAGAGATGCAGACAAGACACACACTGTGTGTGTTCTTTTGATCTCTTCTCTTGTGTCTTGTGATGGAATATCTGGGGCCGAATATGTCGATATAAAGTTGCCTTGAACGTAAACGATAACTGATCGCCTTGACGCCTAAAATGCTGGACAAATGGTGTGATTTCGGATGCTATTCGCCGTAGGGCTATTTGCGCCAACAGCTGCATCCGACAGACGTCGAACAGCTTCCAACAGCATGCGTAGACGATCCGCACGCCGCACGAGCATCCAACTTGCTGAATGTAGCCGCGCGGGAGACGTCTGACGTCACGCCTCTCGTGGCGCGTTTGTTCCTTGTTTGGTTGTTTGCGCGTTTGTTCTCTACGCTCGGATGGCTCCGATCATGAAAAACGTTGGTTAAACTTTCTTTCTGGCATCAAATAACTCAAGTGAATAAAGTTACGTTTGCAGTGTGCCATTTGTGCAAGGCGACGCCCGTTTGCGAACCACTAGCGAGATGTCGAGCCGTGATGAAAGGCCACTTCGCAGGTAAACAGCGGCACCGACCGTCTCGGCCATAGCCTCCTGTATTTTTTTTTCATGCCCGCCGAGTGGCGAGCGGAGCAAGGCGCTCCGCCCGTACCTCCTATTTCATGCGCTCGCCACCATACGGCGCTGTCAGCCCATACCCACTCCCAGAGCAGACGACGCGACTACGCGGTTGCGCGCGCGCTTTTGGAGAGAAACTTGCGTTCGTATTAGAGATGTTTGTTCATGATGCACAGGGGTGATCGAAAAAAACTGAAACAGTGCGGCACGATGTTTTCATCCCGCTGTTACCCTGGTGGGAATAAAAAGATGCTAGAATAGCTTTATTCTAGTGACTTTTAATTGTCATGCAGGCTACAACCACTCGAAAAGAAATGCGAAACAGCCGAGAATGTAGATGCCGCACTGTTCACGTTTCTTTCCATCCCCACAGTACATTGAAAGCAAGCAACACGAGACATACTGTGAAAGCTGGACATTCTTTCACTTAGGCCCCCAGCTGTGAGATCAAGCTCACAGTAAAGCGGCTTTACGTCGAACACTTTGGCAGCGTCATGTATGTCTGTCGCTTTCAGAGCGAAATTGGCGAATATTGGGCGGAAGAATTTCGTAAGCAAAGTTCACTTTTTCCATTTTCGTAGGGAATGCGTTCTTTATCGTCAAAAATCGTATTGGCCTTACAAGGCTGCCTTGCTGCATTCTGTAGAGGCTCTTCAGGTGGTTCGATGATATTTCGCCGCCTTTTCATATGTCACGGGACAAAAACTGTGATCGCACGTCTTTGATCAGGTGGCACCGATCAAGCTCAGGTGGCAAGAAAGAGCTTTCGATTCGGTTTCCCGGGGTGGTCAGTGCAATGCTTGAGGCTTCCGTTGCACAGAAGTTGCTTTCCAGCCTTATCACTGGTGGTTGCGCAAGCTCTGGAATAATCTTGACTATTCGCGTCATGCGCGCAATCTTGACAAAATGGTCTACTACAATTTGTAATGTTCCCATACATTCTGGCGCAGCCCGCGCAAGGCAGCGATCATGCCTGCAACGGACCAGTTACACAGACAAAAGAAACAGGCGTGGAAATAATATAAATTTTAAAGATGGATCTTCATGTCAGCATAGCTCTACAAATCGAATGAAAATAGAGGACACAATGCAGGCACTGTGTTGTGTCCTCTCTTCTGTCGTTGTTCAATTTGTGCTATGCAGCCATGTGGATAATGAATCGCCAACTCACCCAAGCTGCAACTCTCAAGTATATTCATGTCCTGGGTAATCACATCACGACTGCATGCTTCCCTGTCTTGTGCATTAGCATGAGCACTGGCATAGAGCGCATTATCATTTTTTCACAGAGATACAGCACAATCAGTTTCTGTTGGATATTGGTATATGCATAGACATTATGTTTTAGGACAGAAGATCTTAGTAGATAAAGCTTTTTCCTTGAGCTATGTCATTATAAGAGTGGTTCTTTTATAACGAAGCTTTCTGCAGTAATACAGAATTTGTTCGCATTACTCTTGAGACACTTCTGTTGTCACAATCGGATGCATGCTCATTTCTGTTCTGCTACACACTTTTGTCACATTACTTCAGGAAGGCTTCTGCTCCCACAATTTACTACACGATAACACAGCAAGTCTTTGTTGCAGCACAACACAATGTGTCGTACTAAAGTACGGCAAAAGTTTTGTCGCACAGTGTATGGACATTCCTATAGTAGGAGCCGGGTGCTTGTTGTGACGAGACATTTTCTATTGGGTTATAAACATTTGTCGTAGCGCATTAGCTCTCTCTTGTACCACTACACATGTGACAGAACAGCTTCTGTTGTCACAGCAAAAATATTGGATACACAGCTGAGAAATGTGTTGCCATAACACGAATGTGTAGTAATTACAAAAAATCAGCAGCACATCCACGGGCTGAATGATGATGAGTGGGGCGAAGCTCCGGAGGAAATCATCGGTAAAACCGTGAATACTCCGAGCGAAAGTGAAAGCGCGCCAACAGCGAGCGGATTTTATTACAACGGTCCCCCCTAGCGTACGTCGCCGCACTAAATCGAACGATAGCCTTCCACCAATGACACTCGCCATATGTGAATCTTCCGTGAATTCTGCCCAGTACATCATCAACGACGTGAGATCGGGCGCGTTTATACTCAAGGGTCAACGAGAGTCATCGCGACTTGCAGCTCAGTTTAATATTACATGTACGCTGTGAATTTTTATTGTTTAATCACGCACGGGAGAAATCTCACAAAGGCACGACCTTGGAGGTCAAAATCCAGCGCCTATATATACGGGGTGGTCAGTGAACGGTTGTGCAGCGCGAGCAGTCGGTTTGTTCAATCAAGAAACTCGCTAGCACACGCTGCCTGCGTCGGCCTCGCGAGGCGAGACAGGGGGGGGGGGGGAGACTAGCACCCAAACTCGCTAGCACACGCTGCCTGCGTCGGCCTCGCGAGGCGAGACAGGGGGGGGGGGGGAGACTAGCACCCATCTGCAACGCAACGAGCGCCTCCGCGCCATCTAGGGATCTTTCTGAGAACTGGATGGATGGATAGATGCTATGAGCGTCCCCTTTATAACGGGGCGGTGACATGTCTCCTACCAGGCTCGCAGAAAAAAAACCTTCCTTGTTTCAAGTTGGCTTAATACCTTATCCACACTGATTCAATCTATGTTATTATACCAAAAAAAATAAATTCACGGTGCATCTCTCTGCCTCTTAACGCAGAATGACCTTATTTTTTCCCATTACTTATTTTTGTAATTTCTCTCTACATTTCTGCCACCAATACTCTAACCGTCTCTTACTTATTTCTATCGCGGACGTGTTCAGCTTTCCATTGTTGTCCCTAAAACCCAAGGCTTCATGTAGACTCGTGGCCACACGTATACCTGGGTGAATATCGCCACATTCAATCAGTACATGTTCCATCGTTTCCTTAGTTCCCCCGCAGCATGTACATTTTTGTTCTTCGTTACTGAATCTCGCTTTATATTTACGCGTTCTAAGGCAGCCCGACCTTGCTTCAAACAGCAAAGCGCTTCCCCTTGAATTATCATAAAACCTTTCCCTCCTTATTTCGTTTTTAGATGCGAAGTATCTTATGGCGGAGCTCAATCTGGTGGTGGCGTGACCACCCTTGCTGCGCATGCGCATACCCTCTCCACACACCTCCTCCACATTCCCTCTCCCCTCTCCACATTCCCTCTCTCCCTCTCCCATACCCCTTTCCACTTCCCTCTCCACTTTCCCACTCCATTCTTCCTCTCCCCTCCCCCTCTCCCATCCCCCTTTCCACTCTTCCTCTGAAACGCGGGCTAGACATGCCGAAATTCTCTCCTGTGCAATGCCGTTGTGAGCTCGAGCGCATGCGCGTCCCCTCCCCTTCTCTCTCCTCTCCTACGCTGCCCCGCTGTCGCCCGCCTCTCGACCGCGTTCCCCGCTCGCCCTGTGAGAATTAACGGCCAGGCTAGATGGAAGATACGACGCGCATAGCGTCCCTCTTCGCGTTCCACGACGCGAGGTCGGTAGCATGCCCAACGATCGCCAACGGAACGCGATCGTGCAAGTGCTCCGGCTTCGCATCGCCTCATGGTCCCCTTTAGCGGGAGATGGTGTAATTGTCCCTTTCGGTAGTTACTCAGAGCCGGCTTCTTTTCCATCGCTGCCATCCAATAAGTCCTCTCCGCCTCTCTGACCTTCCGCTTAATGCTCCTTGTTGCCATATCGCCCGCACTGCTAGCCGTATATTTACTGGTGAGCCTCCTAGTTCTTTTTCTGCACTGCGTGTCAACGCTTTTTCTATACAAATACCTGAAAACCTTCTCTGCCCATCTACTCTTCTTCATTTTCCTCAGCCTCTCTTCAAATCTCATTTTGCTCTGAGCTTCCCCCACTTCAAAGCCTGTCCATCCCATATCACCCTTCACAGCCTCATTTCTCGTCTTCCCGTGAGCGCCCAACGCGAGGCGGCCCACCGTCCTTTGATTTACATCCATTCCTGATTGTACCTCTGACTTCATGCACACCACTGAGATCCCAAATGTAAGCCCCGTGACCATCACACCCTTCCACAGCCTTCGAAGCACCTCGTACCAATTGTATCCCTATAAAGCTGTGTGCTTCATAATTGCAGCATTCCTCTTTCCCTTTGCTACCTATGCTTTCTCTTGAACCTCCATATATCTGTCCCCCTCATTTACCCCTACTCCGAGGTACTTGTACTTGCTTACCCTCGGTATTTTTTGGCTTTGTATTATGACCGCATCGTCTTCGTGATCATTGAATACCATCAATCCACATTTTGTTGCACTAAATCCTAGTCCTAGAGCCTCACATTCCCTTCCGCATATATCTGCCAGTCGCTGTATATCATCTTGACTGGCAAATAAGACAATATCACCAGCATAAAATAGACCTGGAAGCTTCTGCTCAACCATCGTGCCGACCTGTTTGTGTGACAAATTAAATCCAATGTTGCTACCTTCTAGCGCTTTTTCCATTCTCACCACGGACAGCATGAATAACAGCGGGGACAAAGGACATCCCTGTCTTAGCCCCTTGTTATTTTCAACGCTGTCCTTGCTACCTATTCCTTCCCATTCTATACAAACTGTATTTTCTCGGTATATTTCCCTCAAAAGCTGTATACAGTCGTCACCTATGCCCACTTCTTTGAATATATCCCACAAAATCTCCCGATTAACCTTGTCATACGCCCCGGTGATATCTAGATAAGCTATGTATAAGGGCCTGTTTTCTATTTTCGATATTTCTATACACTGGGTAAGAACAAACAGATTGTCGTCTAACCGTCTGTCGATTCGAAATCCATTCTGAAGTTCTCCTAAAACATAATTTTGTTTTACCCAGGCTTCTATTTTTAATTTTACGGCCTGCATCGCCAACCTGTATAGCACCGATGTAATGGTTAGCGGTCTATACGAGCGAATGTTATCCTTTTCTCCCCTGCCTTTATAGATTAAGTTCATTCTACTTTTTCGCCAACTGTCTGGTATTTCCCTCTCCTGTAAGCACTTTTCTACGGCTTTCAGCAGTGCTTCTTTAGTTTTATGTCCGAGTTCGTTAGTGAGGGTGACGGGAACCCCATATAAGCCTGGAGAAGGCCGAAGGAATTTTTCCTTCGGCCTTCTTCCAATTGAAATTCTCTAGTACTACATCTTCGTCGGTTGCACTCCTCTGCGTACTTTTAGTCACCGGGGGAATCCCCTGGGCGACCTTTTTAAACGAATCGGCTGTTATCTTTCGGATGTAACCTAGCGCTTCATACCCTTCCAATTCTTTTCCTCCTTCATCTACCAAACGTTGTTGCATTGTGACAGACTTCCTACCCAGCGCTTTTAGGTGGCTCCAAAATATCCTAGGCGCGGCCTTGTTTTCGCGAATCTCTGTCATCCAGTGTTCACTTTCACCTTTAATTTTTGCCTCGACTAACTTCTGCACAATGAATTTTTGCTCTAAATATATTTCCCATATTTCGTTGACTTCGTCCTGTGGCCGCTTCTCCTTTTTTGCCTGTCTGTGCTCCCGTGATGCCTCACGTCTCTTCTCGATCGCCTCCCGGATTTCTTTGTTCCTCCAACCTTTTGGCTTTCTCTTTCCTTTCCAACGAATAGTTTTCTTCTCTTTTTTCATTTCTTTCGTCATCACATGTAGCAGCTCACTATACTTCCAGTCTTTGCCTGGTAGTTCGTCTACTTTTTCCTCGCTCTTGCGGCTATATTTGTTATTTGTTTGTCATTTAGATACAAGCTGCCAAACTTTGATTCTCTGTTCTTATTTTCAGTTTTATATCCCATTTGTAATATTATGCGTTTATAATCACTACCCAAGCTGTTAATGCCTTCCTCGTCTATTCTCATATCTCTAAGTTTGTCATATATTCCTTCTGTCATGAGACAATAATCAATGCTCGATTGCCTATTTCCGACTTCCCACGTGATCTGCCCCTCACACTTAGGCCCCACATTAACTATCTCAAGACTATGTCGCTCGCAGAGATCTAGCAATAACTTGCCATTGGTATATGAATAACCGTCAAGGTCATGAATGTGAGCGTTCATGTCCCATAGAAGGATTATTTCGGCATCATGGCCAAATTCTTTAATATCGGTGCTTATGCATTTCACTATCTCCAGATTCTTTTCTCTGCAGTTATTCCCCGTCCACAAGTAAGCTACACCTAGCCACGTTTTTTTTCCACCCACTGTGCCCGAAAGCCATATGTGCTCTGAACACGTTTGTTTCACTCTATCCCATTTTGTTCTGCTATGAATTAGCTTTCCAACACCCCCACCTCTCCTTTCTGATGTGATCCTGTTACATCCTTCCCAAATATAATTGTCAATATGTGGTGGCCCTTCCAAGTCTCTAAAGTGTGTTTCTGTTACCGCATAAACACCTATCGTTTCCTTGTTTAACTGTTCCTCAATATCTAACCATTTTGCGTTTTTTCTGCCACCCTGCATGTTAATGTAACTAATTGCAACACGCGCCTTCTCCCTTCTTTTGCCTTTTCTCTGGTTTTTCGCTATACTGCCTGTCAAAGAGTCCCGCTGGTTGTTTTCCTCATTACATGCTACCCTGGGCACCGAAGGGCCCGCGTGCCCCCCAGAAAAGCTACTACGCGTCCTGCACGTCGCCAACCCACCTCATGACCAAGCCTCCTATCAAAGTGTATTCCGTCTCTTCGAAAACCACCCCACCTGTGCACCTCTCTGTTTATTTCCACTACCTCGATGCCTTTCTCTCGACTCATCTGCCATATCTCTTTGTTTGCGTCGACAACCGCTCTTTGCAAGTTGATATTCTTCACTTGTACTTCCGGTATTGTGCATACCACTATCTACACCTGAGGGGAAATGGCGCGCATGTCATCGACCCCTTTCGCCAATGTGGTCGCTAGTTCGGCTGATTTTTCATTCAAGACGTCGTTTAGACCTCCCGCGATTATCACGAGGTTACGTCCATTAGCCTTAGTTGCGAGTTTTGCGCTAGCTTGTCCCATCACTGATCCCAGCCCATGTCACGGGAACTTCGCTATTAAAACTCGTTTGTCGTCTCTCACCCTTTCCTTGACCGCTTCTTCTCATGTAACTAAATTCGAGTCCCCGGCGATTATCACGTACTCCGACTTTTCTGCAGGACTGTCCCGCACCTGGCCACTGCCTCGGTCACTAGCACGTGCCACTGCTGCTTTGTCCCCTCCCCTTCCCAAAACTACTTCGCGGAAGCTGGGTCCTGTGACCCTTGCACCTGTCTTTTCCAAACCTGTTTCCCCCTTCGCGTCTACCACTGTGGTGGTCGATACCCCGCTGTTCCCGCTGTCGCTTGTTTCCTTGTTCACCATTACTACCTTTGCTAACTTCTCCTCGGCTGACTTAAGCCTTTCCCCCATTGCCATCGTTTTTTCCCGCTCTGTCGCCAACGCATTCTCCATCTCGGCGATTTTTACCATGAGCTCATTCTGGGCAGCCATAATTATTTCCATTTTCGCCTCTAACTCGCATTGCTTACACTTGGCGTCAGCTTCCTCTGTCTTCTCATCCGTACAAACATCTATTTTCCATCCCATTCCGCACCCTGAAAACCTTACGGTCTTTTTGACCATGGCTAAATCATTCACACGGCGGATTAGATACACTTAAAGCCAAATGGTATCACAAAACTCCGCAAGTATGCTACACTTCAAAGCACATGTGTACCTTTCAGCCACGTGGTGGCCGAACAAACAAATAATAATAATAATTAAAAAACCCAGGCGACTGTCACACAGGAAAGTACAAAGTTGTAAGCCCTATTAAGCTTCAATCTAGTGGCTTATGTACTCATATAACTAAAAAAAGAAGCTCGAATCATGAAAAAAAACTTTTCTGATGCTGTCATTCCGGAGCCCACGAAAAAACTAGAGGTGGCTACGACAGCGCCATCTAGTGAACACTCCAAGAACTAGAGGTGGCTACCTCCTACTACTACTGCTACATACTACAGAGAAAAGACAGACCCACACCCAAAGGAGCTTCGCCCCTAAAATCTTGTAACATAGAAATTTCTGGGGTCATGAAGGCAAGTTCTGTTGTAAGTTTCAAGTATACATTTACTTATTCCAAATTCTTCACACTAATTTTCACCAGTCACTAGAGTGTGGGTGCAAACTGCGAATGTGTGGAATGCACGCTGGGAAAACTCACCGTGGAGCCACTCCTCCAGCCGTCTCAGTCATTGTGGTCACTGGGTGCTCCGTCGTCCTTTGAGCTGGAGCTTGGTCCTGCAGCGTGCATTGCCCTGTGTCGTCGTACGCCGTCTATCGTCACAAATTCTTCCCCGCAACTACACCTAAAGTTTGGTTTGGTCCCATGGATCACGCGTTGGTGCCTTGTAAAGGCAAATATGCGCGCAAAGGTAGCGTCACACATCGTGCACTCGAAGGGGTTCTTGACTGCATGGCAGCGTCGTTCGTGTCTTATTAAGTTGTCGTGGCGCGTGAAACGTAAGCTGCGATAACCGCACTCGAAGGGCCACTCTGACTGGTGGCTTACAAACACGCGCTCCGTGAGACCCTTGTAGGTGTCGAACGCCATACTACAGAAACGACAGGCGTGCTGTTTGTTGTCCCGCTCTGCCTGGGAGCCGGCTCCTCTGATCTTTCCACCCGATCCTCCCTGTAAACAAAGTGTTTGGAGAATGAGCCGCATATTATATAACATGATATATATATATATATATATATATATATATATATATATATATATATATTATATATATATATATATATATATATATATATATATATATATATATGTGTGTGTGTGTGTGTGTATATACATAGTTTCATTATAGAACAATTAGCGAGGAAGACGCAGAAAACCATTTCAGAATCCGTAACGGTTAATTACGTTGACCATTAAATTGCTGCATGGTGGGAATTGCGCTTTTTCATTGAAATGAAAATTCGACAACGTCGTTTACAAGGCACTGCGGCCTCGTGCAGTATGCCGAATCTAAGGCACTTTGGCGTCAAATGGATCAACAATTCGTATCTTTATTGACCCTCTGAGCGTTATTGGCGTGTTCGTGTTTCCCCGAGTAATTTTAAGGAGTCAATACTGAAATGCAAATTTACTAGCTCACAAAGTCTACAACGTAATAAGTGAGGAAACAGATGACCAGGTCAGGTAATTGCATTTTTATTGAAGACATTCTGTATGCTCCTCTTGCGCTCTAACATATGCTCTGCCTGATTAGCCCCCTTGTGGCTGGTATTACGCAATACGGCATCGCATGCATGTCTTTCATCAAATAAATCAGATAAACTGTAGAGTGATCGAAATTTGAGCTAGGTGGTTATAAAAGAGATCGAGAGAAGACGCACACTGTGTGTGTTCTTTTGATCTCTTCTCTTCTGTCTTGTGATGGATTATCTGGGGTCGAATATTTCGATATTAAGTTGCCTTGAAATAAACGATAACAGATCGCCTTGACGCCTAGGTGCTTCGTGGTTTTTGCCGTGCATGACTGTAGTAGATTCAATGAAATGGCCGTCATTTTGCAGGCACTCGAACAAACTTCTCTGCTGCCTACATGGATAGTACTCACGGTGGAAAAGTCATGCGCCTATTCGTTCCAGTGTCCAAGGGATTACGCCATGACACTGCAAACCGAGACGCGGTGTCATGACGCTATCTCTTGGGCAACAATGCATACGGCCGCTCAATCACGCAAATTTAGCAGTTAGGGTGCACAAGGGTGTCGTGCGAGAACTGCATCGGCTGCAGTTTAACGTACTGAGAAGCAGATTGGAGTTTGCATTCTTTACCTGTTAAGAGCAACGTTTATTAACCATAGCTGACGACAATGCCTATTTTGCAGCTATTATCCCATGCTGTTTAAAAGGCAAGCGACAGGATATCCTTCAAACAAGAACTGCAAACCTATTTGATGTTGCTCTGTATAGCCACACATGTATGTTAGTTTTTCCTGCGATCACCAAGGTCGTTCGGTATACTATGTGTTAGTCGTTGCTCCTGTGTTGATCAAGCCTTCGCTCTGATTTCGAGATGGTGAGGGACGCCACGTCGGTCTCCATCGCGTCGGTCATTGCGTTCGCATGCAAATTCACGTGAAGTTCGCCTAGTAACTGAGTTCACAGCGAATTCGACATGAAGTTGTTCTTAAAAGAGACGAAAATGGACACCATTTTCTGCAAACTACGCGGGAGCGTTTTCTCGAAGTGCACCTCGCATACAGCGGACTCTCAATCTGCTTGTAAGAACGCGGGATCGCTTTCCGCCACTGCGCCGAGACAGCCTCGTCATTCGGCAAGCCAGAGAACGACAGGTTCTTTTCAGAAGACTGCAGCTAATTACACGACAATCACTCTTTTTTCGGGCCATGAACACTCATATAGAGTTTCCGGAGCACAGAAAGAAACGTCCACAACTTCCTACAAGTCATTGCGGAGAGAGTCGCTGAAGGAGCAGATCCGGTATGACTTGCACTAAGGTAGCAGTATGGGCTTGTGACATCACACAGGGTGAATGCACAGAAGACAAGGACATAGAAGAGGCTTGACTCACACGAGCGCTGACTTATAATATTGTCACGTGGTCGTGACGTCGACGAAGACAGCAGTCGGCGTTTGCAGGATGAAACTGTTTATTTCGCCGAACTTGTGGCCGGAAAACTAGAACTAGAACTACAGCAATACACGCTGTACAAAGATAGCGGCGAACAGGGCGTCGTCCGTCGATCAACTGACAAGCGGTCAAGCGCGTCGGCTTTTATACAGGCGCTATCGAACTTTCCAGCAATATCTCTGGTGGCGGCGTTTATCTCTAGACAAAGCTGGAACATTCGCGTGCGGGCCGCAATCTTAACAGAACGATCTACTACAGACGGGAAGCTTCTCGATCACTGCTTCGCGGACAGCGTCGAGCGTTGATAACCGTCCCTGCCGGTCAAACCCGAATACATCAAAACACGAAAAGAAGTGGGCGTGGCAATATTTTATATGGAAATAAGCAACCACATATATGGCTCAAAACCCGTGACACAACACGTGTGCGCCGTCGACACAAAATTACTATCACGACGCCAGAAACATAGCTGTTTCCTAGAAAGAGCAATGGACGGTTTCGAAACACAGGAGTCACCTTGCCTATCTATCAATTCCGCCTCAATAATCTCGCGTGTTAATCGATTTCCACTTCTGCTCACAAGTCAACACTCATTGTAAACGGGATCATACGTGGTGATTACAGTACAAGATCTACAGTGTGCATCTAAAAACCCTCCTCACATTTCTTACACTCTGTAACGATGCTCCCGGAGCCTATCATTGAGGCATCGTCCACTTTGATTAAGATTGATTTACCAGCGCAAAAAAAGACAGGACATGTGTGTGTGTGTGTGTGTGTGTGTGTGTGTGTGTGTGTGTGTGTGTGTGTGTGTGTGTGTGTGTGTGTGTGTGTGTGTGTGTGTAGAGATATTTTTTAGTGCCAATACACAAAAGGTAGATTGCCCATTACGCGTAATTGTGTCCGAAAATGGAACGTGGCAGAAAGAAGCAGCTAGGTTCTTGAGAAGCAAGTTAAATCTTCTTGAAATAGATGACCCCTTCATAATTAGGAATTCTGAGCAAGTGATTGCTTATGTGAAAGAAAATAGTGTGAAAGGATACCTGGCCTGTTCCTTTGATGTTAAGGACCTCTATTATTCATTGCCCCACGAACAACTGCTAGGTTGTATCGAAAGAAGCATTGATAGCTATGGCGCTATAGCCTTTCAGAATGGAACGGGTGTTTCCGGTGTTGGTTTTCTGGAACTGCTGGAGTTTTATATCAAGTCAACCATCTAAAAATGTGCGGATGTTTTGTATTTACAGCGGACTGGTGTATGTATAGGGTCATCAGTAGCGCCTGCCGTCAGCGACTTGTATTTAGCCAGTCTAGACAGAGTGTTGCACGAGCGGTTACAGGAGACAAAGGTCGAAAAAAAGCAGCGCTATGTGTGTGCGTCCTTCCTAAATTTCCTGTCTTTTTTTGCGCTGGTAAATCTATCTTAATCATGAACTAACTCGCCCAAGCAGCCGTTTTAGCAAAGTCCCCTTTGACCAACATAATTGTTACCACGAGTCAAAATCACATTCTATACTGCTTCGTTTGCGCAGTCAACGACAGCGGTTTGTTGCTTTTACTGCACTCGGTCTTCTTGGGGGCACACGCGCTAATAAATCTATACAAACATCGCAGTTTATCGGGTGCGGAAAAACTTTAACGCCGGCACGTTCAGCGATGCGTTTAAGACCAGAGCAGGTGAGTACATGCGGGGTATCCCTCGCATGTACTCGTTAGCGTTGCCGAAGGCCTTCTGAATCGCATGTTAGCGCAAAAAACCCCTTCGCCGCCCACGAATAATATAGTAGCAGTTATTCCGTACATTCACGAGTTTTCACATTGTGTTAAACGCATCGGTGAACGTGCCAGGGGTAAAGCCATTTTTTCTGCTCCCGACAAACTGCGACCTTCATGCAGATTGACTAGCGCCTGGGCTCCACAAGAAGAGTGTGCTCCGTAACTTTTAGCTCCAACGAGTTCGCGGCGCACGCGGACTGACGAAAGCAAAACAAAATAAAAGGGGAGAGAAAGCGAAGAGTAGACGCGGCATGCGGACTAGGTATTTCGGCGCACACTGGCCTTGAGAAGCTTGCATGGACGTGCCTGTTGGGGCCTTTGTGCCGATCGACTAGTGTATGAATGAATAAACTTTATTGTAAGTCCGGCGAGGCGGGGGAAGAGGGGATTAACCCTTGTCCCGTCCCACTCTCCGTCGATGATGATGGCGTCAGGTGACGGCTTGAGGCAAATATTTTCCGCGGACGCGCGCAGCCGCATTTGTGGCACCGCTTAGACACGTTTGTATATGTAAATAATCACTTTCGTCTATCTGCAACACTGACATGCCAATGTTGATCAATCGTGCTCTCTCGCGCGTGTGCGACGTCGACCGTCTGTTTTAAAATGCATATATCGTAATATTATTCTGCAAGTCCAGCTTATGTTGCAGGTGAGCAACAAAATTGCACGGAGAAATAAGGACTGAGGTTTAAGATCGCTTGTGTGGGCGCCGGTAATTTGCGAACCGAAGCGCAGTGCCGATCTCGTTGGCCACAAAGGTCATGTCGGTGCTTTCTTTTTCTTTGTTCAGATACCCGATACATTGAAATATATTTAGTGTTACCTGGTTCCCGGCATTGTCATGGCCTCCTCCATGCCTGAACAGTGCACGAAGCATAGGGAAGTCATTGGAGAACGAAGATAAAAAATCCAGCACATAGCGTCTGAAAGGATGCGATAGGCAACTGATTTCGCCTTCGCACCCAGCAAAACATGGCGCATAGCCCCCGAGATTGCGCGCCGACGGGTTTCCCGCCAGTGCGCGATCTCAGAGGTCATGCATGGCGGATCGACTTTACCGGCTTTTCGGCAGATGGCGCTGTACATTTTGAGTATTTCCTATTGTAGCGAAGAAGAACGCTATGATGGGCCCGTATTCTCAAACAATCGCGAAATGTGAGAGCATCGCGTTTGGGACGTAGAACCTGATGCGTTCAATAAGTGAAGAAACATTTGCCTAGGACGACATTGTTGCACTGACCATTGGTGTTAGGAATGTCTCGCAACGTAGCAGTGAGCGTACCGTACGAGCGCAGAGCAACCCGAGTGCGACGTTTTCGAGCGTATGCTGGCTTTTACGCAGTCGCCAGGCATGGCTGTGGCAACCTAAAATATAGGGCATGTTGAAAGTGCTTACAGCGTTTCTAGTGCAATTGTTTAATCCACAGTATAATATTTAAAGAATACAACGTTGTGTGAAATGTATTTTTGTTTAGAGTTTAACATGGCGTACTCGGAGAGTTCAGCTGTAAAGTGCCGCCGCAGCGACATCGTCTCAACATCTCAAACATGTTGCCGGCGCACGATAAACCACGCGAGCATTGCAGAGTTCACGTTCCTGGAACGTTCAAGCGAAGAAAAAACACGCGCCGGCAAAAAAGGAGTACTGAAAACACACCAAGGTAATATTGGCTGAAAGCTTCGGCGTAAAAATTCTGCGCACATCCACCGGAGATTGAATACTATAAGCTACCGTCTATGCAACTGAAACGCTAGAATTCACCACGAACCGACGGTTATAAGGTGTGTTCGTTTATTCCAGGCAAGTCAGGAGCGCCGTAGAGCACCGTCACGTCGACTGAAATACTAGATGGCGCACTCACCTTTCCGGTTTTGATCAATAGCCAATCAGCGTGCACCAAAGGCGATACTTTTCCGATTGTCGCCTTTTGCAATCGTTTGAGAATATGGCCCCTGAAGTGGAAGATAATCGCCAGCGCTGTCTAATGGGTGTGCTTGTGCTGAATATTGCTCGGAGAACGCCTCTCGCCTGGAGGGCTTCTGCGAGGTGTTTTTGTAGAGCGCCGACAGCAAAACCTGTGCGCCGGCGGTATCCTACCTAGCACGCAAACGAGGCGCGTCCGATAGAGGGCGACTCCATAACTCATCGCGGCCAATATTTTATTTGACACTATATAATCGTAAGCGAAATCACAACGTACACACACATGTGTCACAGATGTTTTGTCGGGTATAAACATCAGGTATGTGCCGTGAGCACGGGCTCCACACAACGGACGAGCCTAGACCCTAAGGTGATTCGCCCCTAAAACTTCTGTAAAGTTAAGGAGCTATTCGCCTGGTTGGCCACCGATGGCGGCGTTGCGAACGGCTCTCCGGTGACGCAAAGGCGGGGATTCGGCTTTTATCGTCTGCTAGGCTGTGGCTAGAGCTGCAGCATTTTCGTTATAGTTCGCTCTCGTCGCATGGCGTTCCTCGACGCTGTATTTTCTTCTATAATTCTTTAAATGGCCGCTAGCATTACATGATGTTAAGAAACGTTAACATTTAACGTATCTTCTATATACCCAGAGCCGTCGCGGTCAGGATCAAACCACCGAGGTCGTAGCGTCACTCACTGGACTGGATGGCGTTGAAATAGCTTACGTGAAAGCGCGAACGTCCCGCCAAGCGAGTTAAAGAGAGTCTGCGCTGCTTTGGAAGCGAAGCGCGATGAATTTTACGGTTTATTCGCAAAAGTTAGCGCTTTGTAAACAGACTTGAACGAAAGTTGACACTCCACTCCCCCAATTGTAGTCACGCACAAGAACGTTTGCCGGCAAAATAAAATTTATAACTTCATCGACCAGCGTATTATATCGGACAACTAGCGTAGATTGGGCTAGTTGGATGCGCATTAAAACTTGTTACACGTACTATCAGCTCCGAATGAAACTCCAGGAGTGGTGCGCGTGGTACAGTCCGCACCCTTATGATTACAGATAGATATGCTCATGCTGTTTGCCGCTCGTGAGCCAGATTCATGCTTTCCATTGCGCAGTGCTGCCTAATCGGGTGTGCGTGCATGTTGAGACGTCCCCGGCTACCGACCGCAAAAGAGAAAGAAGGCCACTCAATCACTTTCCATGGGTCCCTCTTGGATCTACGTCTCAACAACCTTCTACACACAGGGATTCGTGCTGGGGCCGGGAAGTGAGAGACGCTACGACTTGTTCCTAATTGCTGACTCATTCAATTTGATAGGAATTGCAAATGCCGTACATAATGCTGCCCGCATACAACAACCGCTACACAAAACACATGAATAAAACACTCGATCGTGACCTGCGACACAGGATACATAAGCAAAATAACTGCTAAAATACAATGGCGCGAACAATCAAGGGTATTGAGTTCTTAAAGAAACAGCGCAGAAACAGGACTCAGTAAAGGTAACACACGAGGACACACACAATGAAGTTATTAGTTAATGTAACCGCGCAATTTCTCAATGCGCCACCTTCCTTCCCGCAAAGCTCGTCTAAATAAAGATGAAGATCGTCTCACGAAAGATCCACGTTGTCGGAGGCCTCGGAGCTGGCTGTTCGAGTTGAGGCTCAGGGCTCGTTCCTCGGGTCGCTGTCCAATTCTTCTCCTAGGTCGTCGCGTCGGACATCTTTGTGCTCCGAACGCCTAAAAATTCTATTTTTTCGAGCCTTCGAGCGAGCGAACTTTCCCAGGCGATTTTTGTCGAGCTGCCTTAACAACGTCCAGCTATTTGCGACCCGATCTCTCCTCTCTTTTTGTATCGTTGTCCACACCAGTGGAAAGCCCTCTCTCAAGCAAAGTAGAACAAGAAAATATGCAAGCTCCAAATTAAGAGCGCGAAACGGGCGAGTTGTCCGATGACGCGTCAATTATGGGCTACCAGGAATTCCAACGCTCACACAAAGCGCGCCGTCTCTATTGGCCGATGTATGGCAGTGTTTCAAGCGCTGCGTTGAAAAGCCTATGGTCGCTCCCCTATCGCCCCAGTTCCCGGTGATTGACGACCCGATGTCCAGGTCGGGCTTCGACGCCTCCAACACGGTGTCTCCCGCACAATTCTGCGCAGTCGCCGCTTCTTCCTTGAACGCCACATGCGGTCGTCCGCGCAGAACGCGATGATCCCGGGAGCCGCGGAGCCTGACGAAATGTAAGGCCTGGCCCAGCTCGGGGACCACATGGAACCGAACAGGGCGCTCCGCTGCCCCACATGCCATAAAACTGAAGGGCGCGCACGGCCTCTTGTCGCTGCAGTGGCCGTACGCAAAAGAAGCTGTCACCCTATACCGGTGTTTGCGCGGTGGACCCTCGAGGACCGTCGACAGAATTCTTCCAGGAACTCCGCTACGAAATGCGCATTCGTTACCACGGGGTTTTCTATTTGCTGAAGCTTGGGTTGAAGGAATGGACGTAAACTTCTTGAGAGGCCTTAGGTCCAGTCAGCGTTTTCGGGAACGTCACAATGTCAATGGTGATGACAGGACGGCGCACATTATACAGTTCCTAACGCTTGGAGAACACGCTCCGCTCTTCATGTTTAATTTGTCACCGATAATACGCATTGGTAAACAGTGGGAAAAATCGGAGCTCTTTCCCAACATTCTTTCCGCACCTTTTGCTGGCTATTGCTATTCATTACCGTGCTGTAACAAGATTGAATATTTTGCTGTGAAAGCTTTCAATCCCTGATCAAACGGGAAAATTCACCGTCGGCGTCCCTAGTCGGCAGCGCCAACACGAGTGATGCAAAAATTCATCACACGATGACGTCACCTTATGACGTCCTCATGACATCACAGACCGCCAATATTTGTGATGTCATAAAGTCACACGACATGATGACGTCATCACGTGACATTGTCGGTTTGTATTGCCTCCGTGATCGGTGGGTTGATCACGGAGGCAACGCAAAAACAGGCGATGTGTAAAAAGCTTGAAATGCCTCCGATCCTGGAGGCAGTGCATAACCACGTTACATCCGAAGAGCATTCGGAAGGAGGCGGGGAACATCGACTGAACATCGATGAACAAAAAGAAGATGTATTTCGCCTTCGAGTCATCCTAGGCAAATGCGTAAGGGACCCTGCGAGTCTCTTTAGTACAGTGACCGCATCACGCCCTATCAGGACTCGACCGTTGGGAGTGATTTATACTTTTTTATTGCAAATACATCGTACTATGACTTTGAGGCGAAAGCTTTGTATTTGTCTACGTTAGCATGATTAGACTAATCCTGTTCAGCATACTTTCAAACGACCGGGAACGAGTCAGCAAACGTTGATTTGTTAACGTATGGGTTAAAATATTCTGCAAAAAAAATTACACCATCTCCCGCTAAAGGGGACCATGAGGCGATGCGAAGCCGGTGCACTTGCGCGATCGCGTTCCATTGGCGTTCGTTGGGCATGCTACCGACCTCGCGTCGTGGAACGCGAAGAGGGACGCTACGCGCGTGATATCTTCCATCTAGCCTGGCTGTTAATTCTCACAGGGCGAGCGGGGAACGCGGTCGACAAGCTGGCGAGAGGGGGGCAGCGTAGGAGTGGAGAGAGAAGGGGAGGGGACGCGCATGCGCTCGAGCTCATCGCGGCGTTGCGCAGGATAGAATTTCGGCATGTCTAGCCCGCGTTTCAGAGGAAGAGAGGAAAGGGGAAGTGGAGAGGGGAAATGGAGAGGCGTATGGGAGAGGGGAAGTGGAGAGGGTGAGTGGAGAGGGTAAGTGGAGAGGGTATGCGCATGCGCAGTAAGGGTGGTCACGCCGCATACCACCACCACCGGATTGAGCTCCACCTTAAGATACTTCGCATCTAAAAAAACTCTGCACCACCTATGAAATATATCACCGTCGTGCATCCCCTTGTGGCACGTTTTCTCACCCTGTTTATTTCTTGTTTAAACATCAAGTACTTACGACGCGCTTGCACAGCAGCTGCTGAAAACTTGGATTTAGTCAAAGGTTGTTGCCTGTTACGACCATTTAATTTATTTGAGTGACATCACACGTCGCTTGTGATGCGCTTAAAACTCCGAACAGAGGGATTGACTCGAAGGAGAAGGCTTGGCAGCCGAACACGCGCAGCACGCGATATACGTATACTGCGCTTTAACGCAGACACAGTAGCCGAAGCCCGAGCGCTGAAATCAGTGATCGAAAATGTGCCGAAAAGACATTTTGGGTACGCCACAGCCATAGGAAAATCGTGAAAAGAAGTCGTCGCCATACATGCAAATATACACATGCGCAAATATACAAAGTGGGGAACAGGTGCCGGTTAGCGGCCCGAAGGTGGACCGCTCGTCTAGGACGGCCCGAGTTTACGCCACAGGGAACCGACCTGACGGAGCACAGGAAGCCGACCTGACGGGCCTAGACATCGGCGGGATGTTCCTCGGAGCGCGATGCAGCGGCAGCGCGTGCAGGAGAACTTTGTCGTCGTTGTTGTTGTGCATGGCTCATACCCAATGCAGGGGATTGACCGAGTAGAGGGTGAATTTTGATAATATTAGCTTAAGGATGTCGTTCGTAGGAGCTGTTATTAACTAATATGATGAATTAATGTTTCACATATTGGCAATGAAATATTTAACACAGTCAGAATTTAGAAAGATATTCTTTTAGACAGTCGAATGAATTCCTCAATGGCGAAGAAAACATCCCTGTGGCTGTATCTCAGAGTGGTGGCCCCAAAAGAAAGTATAACCGGCTCATACTTCCAGGCCCAGCTTGTCGTGAACCCGCGACAGGATAAAAAGAAATGACCCATGGTTTCTTCCTGATTGCAGAAGAGGCACAGTGGGGAAATCGCTACACCTGCTCTATGTAAGTAAAAATTGAGGTAGCTAACGCGGCAGCGAAATTTCGTCATGACTATTTCCATTATTCTTCACGTGGATAAAGTGCTGCGCCAGGAAAATGAGAGGTGCTTATACTCGGGAGAAGCAGTCAATGCTGAGCCTGAGCAACTTTTTCTGTACGTCAGTGAGCGAAATCTTGCCATCGTGATGTAAGCTGTTAGCGGGAAAACACGAATAATCGGCGCCAAAAGCGACGCCTTTGCTAAAGAATCAGCCATTTCATTTAACAACAAACCGTTATGTCCTGGAACACATATTAAATTAATATATTGAAGATGAGCGGGAGCTTGCACCTTAAAGAGCTTTAGTATGAGTGTTTCACCAGATGCGGAAAGAGAAGTGCATGCAGATAAAGAGTCGGTTAGAATTGCAACTACTCTAACTGAAATACTTAACTTTCTGTCACATTTCTATAACTGCAGGCGATGTAACTGCGGCTACAGCAAGTGCGCGTTCGCCACCTCAGAGCAAATGGTCATCGTCCAGGTCGCTCTCGTTGCTTACAAACACGTACACACCGACGGTTCCAGCAGTCATGATCATGACAATTTATGCACATAAGAGACTATTTTGCTTATGTGTGCCTTGTACTTTTCAGCAACTATATTTATGCCTAAGGAAAATCTTTCAACTAAGGCATTTGGAGCCAATATCGTATGTATGTAGTTGTATATAGCTGCTATCCACCGCTCTCGGCTGGTAACCCTGGTTGGCTGCGAGCCCGATGGTGGAAATACAGTGCCTAGAATATAGTTACTAGTGTGGCGACCGCGGGCGTCGCGGTAGCACGCAGAATGATGCCTTCAACCGGTGGCTACCAGACGGCGATAGCCGTAGGGACCGTGCTATGTCGAGCGGCGTCTCTAACCATCGCCAGTGAGAGGCGCCGATGGGCTGTCCTAGCCCGTTTCGCGCTGCGGAACGTTGGTTTCGGTGCAGAGCATAACCGAAAGAATACGATTTTGTTGCCCTAACAAACAATCGTACGCACAGTTATCATCAATACGCCGCTCAATTGGAAACCCAAGCTCAAGTTTACGGCGCAGCGACAGCGCCGCGCTGCGGTTATGGAGAGAAGCTCTGGCGAAACTGGGGGCAGGCGCAGCCGACTCGGCCTGTTGTCAGCAGTAGGAGCACGCGCGCGCGTTGCTCAGTCGGTGCGGGCAACTGGGGCGCCATGCTTGGCACACTGAACCCAGAGGCTTGCTGTGCGAAGCTGCATATTCGCGTTGGCAGAAGCGACCCCGCGGAAGCGAGGGCCAATGTATTGCTGTGTCTTGGGCTGCCACAACAGTGCAGACAAAACCAAGGCACGCAATTCACGTGTGAAACTGTATCGGTTCCCGGGCATGTCGCACGAGAAATAAAGGCGACAAGCGTAGATCACCGCAGCAAGGAGAATAATGTCCTAGCTGACAGCGCTGTCTCGCCTTCTGTTTTGGCTGTCTGGCAAGATGGACACGCCATCTTGCGGCACTACACGATACTGGGCGTGAGCGTCTCGGCCCTCATTCGCTGCGGCTAAAGCGGCCAACTTTTTCGTGCGGAGAAAATCGGTCCAGGCTCAATCCGGGGAAGCGGGCGCGGATTTTTCTGCTTTTGCGGATAATCCGTGACCGCTTTCCGTATCCGCGCTCAGTGTGAACGTGCCTTTACTGGCAAACCGCGCATACATGTGCTAATTAACCCGCCGCCTCTTCAAGCGCCGCATTTTTGTACGCTCGCCGGCGCCGGCTTCCGCGCGTACAACACCACCACTGAAACCTCCGAGTATTGATTGCTTCGCCGAAAGAGCTGAGCCGTGCAGACATGGATACAAGAGGAGTTAACCAAACAAAACAAACACAACAGTTCACCGTTTTGTTTCGGCGTTTGTGTGTTCTGATAACCGTCTTTTATGTTCATGCCTGCAAGTGCTACCATATTTAATGGCGAATCCCTGCCTACTAGCTCATATTCTAAGTGCATTGATTCCCCGACCACTGCAGCTGTGGATAACAGCAACAAATGCTGCCGCAAATGAACGATGTTGAAATTTCCATTGAGCTCCGAATTCTCTCTTTAACTCTCATCATGAGATAAATAAAGAAATTCAATACAATGTGTGCTATAGCACTAGCTTCACCAGAAGCGATCATGTTAGGAAAACTCACAGGGTCCCTTATCTACCTCAGTCGAGTCGAAGGCCACATACTAGTAGTAGTAGTAGTATCCTCTACTGCATGGCTCATACCCACTCCGGGGGATTGGCCAAGAAGTCGTCTTACGAAAAACAAGAAAAAAAAAGAATTAGAAAAAATATTTTGAGTATTGAATGCTGATGCCAATAAAAAGAATCAATCAATAAATAATAGCAGTGAATATACAAGAAAAAAAAACGTACGGATCAATGAAAGAGTGCAATAATAGTTTTTTAAACATACAGGCCACATACCTCCAGTCTACTTCTTCCTTTTGTTCTAAGCCGATGTATTGAACCTTCAGCGCACTCCTGCGAAAGCTTTCTGCCACTTAGGGTGGTTTTGCGACACCTCCAAGATCGAAGGCACTGTAAGCTTTCTGCGCCTCATCTTGTTTCGCACTGCCTCCAGAATCGGCCCACCATTGAGCAAGCAATGATGTCATGTGACGACGTGCATTACGTGACGTCACAGTGACGTCACCATGGCGGCATGCTATGTTACGTAGGGTGACGTCATCTATACGTCAAGTAACGTGACGTCACGATGACGTGAGGATTACGTCGCGTTATTTGACATCAGCGTGACGTGTTGATGATGACAGAAATGCAGCAGGGCCTGAAAGTTGGGCTAGTTAGTGATATATAATGGGCAAAAACACAGCGCGCAGACGGACGGGACGAAGAGCGCTTGTTCAGGGCTTGTTCTGTGTATTCCTGTCTTCGTCCCGTCCGTCTGCGCGCTGTTTTTTGCCCATTATGTATCACAAAATAGCCCAATTTTCAATCCTGCTGCAGTTTATTTCTTGTACAAGGGCTTCTTTTCCTCGTCCTAACGTATGTTTTCAAGACCCAGCCTTTTCGCGGCAACAATAGCCACATGTGAGTGTCGTGCAAGGGTGTTGTCTTGGCACTTACGCCATGGGACATGCCCAGAGGAACTATTGGCCATGTGTGGGTGGATTCGCCCATCGGTGGGGCACACAAAAGGGTTGTGCCGGATCTGGCGATCTGAATTATGGAGCCAGACGAGACTGCTTAAGGACTGCCTAAGGACGGACTGCGAACTACAGTGTGGAAGAAGAGACGGCAGAAGAAGATATGGTGAGTGGTGCAGAACCAGCGATTCTAAGACCGAGTTTCCTTGGGCGACTGCCAGGCGACGAGTACCAGAATGCAACGGGAGAACAGGTCCTGCGGGCAAGGTCTTGAACCTTGCTGGCGTAACGATACCGGAACGGCACCTGGAGATCCTCAAGCTCGGCCCAAAATTTTGCGCGGAACCGAGGCTCAGCACCGTCGAAAAGGCAGCCTTGGCGAGAACTATTTCTAAACATGTGGCGGACGATGAGCAGTCGCGGTGTGTGTCTGAATGTGCAGATGTCATTATTCGTAGTCTTAAAGAGAAAGATAAGAGAAGTATAGGGCTAGTTCCTCTTGCTAATTCCTTGAGAGAAAAGAAGTTAAAGCTGATGACTGCGTACAAGGAAGGCTTTCTTGTGCTCTTGACCGAGGGACAGTTTTCCGACAAGGCCTCTGCAGCGCTAATGAAAAACTTCCGGTTAGCGACAGGAGAGCCGAAAAATGTCAAGGAAAGAGCAAAAGACTTTTTCCAGGAATTGAACCTGGAATGCCTGTCTAGAAGTGTAGCGAAAGCTCAGGGGTTATTCTCGGAACCGTTTTTCTCGATTAAGACCCACAAACCGGAGCAGCCTTGTCGCACTATCGTCTCTGAGAATGGCACGTGGCGCGTAGTTGTTTCAACCTTTCTGCAGAAGCAACTAGAAAAATTAGTAGTGCAAGATCCCTTCATAATAAAGAACTCGGAGGTAACTGTTGAAGATTTACACCATGGAAAGTTTGACGGATGTACTGCATTCAGTGTTGATCTTGTAGATTTATACTATTCCCTTCCACAGCGGTAGCTAATGAATTGCGTGAAGGACAAGTCATGATTTGAAATGGAAACGATGTCGGAGGGAATGTGGTTCCAGTCGCTGGACGTGCTTGCGACAAATGTATGATAGAAAGTGTTAGTGCGGCAGCTAATGACGTGTACCTTATGGTGATGATCTAAACGATATGAGCGATAGATGGGGTCGTAACGAACTGAGGTTTCAAAACTGGATTGAAAATTTTGTGAAAATGTATGAGACGAGATGCTTTGCGACATGATTCAAGTAACTGCAAGGAAAGGGTGCGTTTCATTGATGTGACACTGCTAGTGCGATGGTAGTTAGATAATGTGACGCGTGCTGCGGTATTCTGTACAATTTGAAGAGAGTGAGTGAAGTTCAGTTGAAAATGATCCCAAATGGAGCATGCATATTCGATTTTTGGTCGGACTAACGTTTTATACATTGTTAGTTTCACGGCTTGAGGGGCGCGACTAAAGTTGCGCCGTAGGTATCCTAGCGTACGGTTGCTATTGTTAATAACGTAGTAAATGTGATGTTTCCAGCTCAAGTCAGATTACACGTGAATCCCCAAGTATTCATACGAAGTAACAGTATCTAGAGTAGCGTTATTTAGGGTGTAGTTAGCAGGAGGTTTGGTAGTACGTGAAATGCGTGAAACTTTACATTTGCTAGTGTTGAGACCCATGTGCCAAGCTGTGCACCAGCTAGCAATATTAATAATGTCCGTTTGGAAAGAACTAGTGTCGAAGTAACTTGAAATTTGACGGTATATAACGCATTCTTCTGCAAAAAGGTGAATCGAAGAGGTTACAACATCGGGTAAATCGTTAATATAAATAGGGAAAAGTAAAGGGCCCAACACAGAGTCCTGGGGCACACCAGAAGTAACCGGAGAAGAAGGTGAGCTGTAATTATGGGCAATAACGTACTGCGAGCGATTAGTTAGAAAAAACTCGATCGAAGTAAGAATGCCACCATCAATATTAAGAGTCCTAAGCTTGTAGAGTAGTAGGGGGGGAATAATCTTGTCAAAGGCCTTCGAAAAATCTAAAAAAATGCAATCAACCCATGTAACCGGATCTAGAATGGCATGTAAGGAATGGGTAAAACAGAGCAACTGAGTTTTGCATGAGAATAATTTTCTAAATCCATGCTGCGGCATGTTAAAGAACGAGTGATTCGAGAAAGGTGACCAAGTTAGAGAAGATGATATGCTCCAAAAGTTTACATGGTATACAAGTGAGTGAAATAGGTCGGTAATTCGTGACAGAATGGTTGTTTCGTGACTTATGTAGTGGAACCACCTTCGCCTATTTCCAAGCGCATGGCGCCACACATTCATCCAAAGATTCTTGAAATACTTTGCACAAGAAAAGAGATAAGGTATGTTTAGTTTCTTTAAGAAATCGTCCAATTATATTGTCAACGCCAGAAGCACAGTACACTCGGAGTGATTCAATTAACTTCACAATGCCATGAGATTCTCAGGCGTTGTCGCAAGAATCAAGCCTCTTAGACTAATCTTTCACAGTCACTGCACTGGGGGTGCACATGGACAATGTGTTGACTCCAGATTGGGAAGACAGCACGGACAAACTGTTCGAATCTTCTCAGGGGTGATCATCGCGTGCGCTGGTCTCCTTTGAGCTGAAGCTTGATGTTGGCTCATGTTTTGCCTTATGTCTTCTCAGTCCTTCCATCGTCACAAACACTTTGCCGCAGCTGCACTTGAAATTTGTTTTCGTCCCGTGGGCTACCATACGGTGCTTTGTTAACGCGGAAAGGCGCGTGAAGGTCGCCTCACACGTATTGCACTTGTACGCGCCCTTCGCACCATGGCAGCCTCTTTCGTGGCGGACTAAGTTGTCGTGGCCAGTGAACCGGATGCTGCAGTTGGTGCATTCGTATGACCATTCACAGTGATGAGTCTTGAACACGTGGTCGTTGAGGCTCTTGTGGGTGTCGTAAAACGAGTTACAAAAGCGGCAGGCGTGCTTTTGGCATTCGTCCCGCCCTGCTGGGGAGCCGGCTGCTCTGTTGATTTCAGACAATCCGCCCTGCAAACAGTTTTTGGAGATTGAGCCGTGTATATATATACATACAACATTTCTTTAAAGAACAATTAGCCAGGAAGACGCAGAACACCATTTAACAATCCGTAAGGGTTAATTAAGTTGACCATTAAACTGCTGCATGGTGGGGATTGCGTTTTTTCATTGAAATGCAAATTCCACAGGGTCGTTTACAAGGCACTGTGCGCTCGTGCAGTATGCCGAATCTAAGGCAGTTTGGCGTAAAATGAATCACCACTTCGTATCTTTATTGCGTTATTGCGTGTTCGGGTTTCCCCTAGTCATTTTAAGGAGTCAATCTTGAAATTCAAGTTTACTAGTTCACGAAGTCTACAACGTAATAACTGAGGAAAGAAATGACCAGGGCAAGTAATTACATTTTATTGAAGACATTCTATATGCTCCTCTTCTGCTCTAACATATGCTCTGCCTAATTAGATCGTTGTGGCTGGTATTACGCAATACGGCATCGCATGCATGTCTTTCATCAAATAAATCAGATAAACTGTAGATTCATAGAAATTTGAGCGAGGTGATAATATAAGAGATCCAGACAAGGCACACACTGTGTGTGTTCTTTTGATCTCTTCTCTTGTGTCTTGTGATGGAATAGCTGGGGTCGAATATGTTGATACGTAAACAATAACGGATCGCCTTGACGCCTAAAGTGCTGGACATATAATGCGATTTCGGATGCGATTCGCCGTACGGCTGTTCGCGCCAACAGCTGCATCCGACAGACGTCCAACAGCTTCCAACAGCATGCGTAGACGATCCGCACGCCGCACGAGCATCCAACTTGCTGAATATAGCCGCGCGGCTGCCGCGTCGGTCAGACGGCCGCAGCCAATGGCAGCGCGAGAGACGTCTGACGTCACGCCTCTGGTGGCGCGTTTGTTGCTTGTTTGGTTGTTTGCGCCTTTGTTGTCAACGCTCGGATTGCTCCGATCATGAAAAACGTTGGTTGAACTTTCTTTCTGACATCAAATAACTCATAATTGAATAAAGTTACGTTTGCAGTGTGTCATTTGTGCAAGGCGGCGCCCGTTTGCGAACCACTAGCGAGACGTCGAGCCGTGATGGAAGGCCACTTGACAAAAAAACAGCGGCACCGGCCGTCTCGGCGAACCGGCCCGCTTCGCTTCCACCTTCGCGCTTCACATCGAAGCCGTCGAGAAAACCAATTGCGCATGTAAACGCGTCTCATAAGAGTAAACGTTTTAATCGTGTTGATAAAAATAGGCGCACGACGATGAGCTCGCGTTTGATCGCGAACGGCGCTAGCGACAGCGTCCGCCTTGCTAGGCCTACGCTCGGAGTCGTGATAGGCCTCCTGTCAGAGTCATGAGTGAATGCAGGCTGTTGAGATCTGTGTCACTCGCGAAGGCATAGCTTCATTGGCAATGTTCTTACAGAACGGTGCGAGGCTGTGTAAGGTTGTTTGTTTTGTACTCAGTGAAGATGATAACGATGTCTTCCGAGCGTGCAAGGCGAGGTGCCATGTGTGCGCGGAGCCTGCGCACTGACTGCTCGTTCGGCCCATGTGTCCTGAATCGCCGTATGCCGCGTGCGGCGTCTCACGTCGGATCGGATGCCGAATCGTACCATGTGTTTAGCGCTTAATACGGAGCTCCGCGGTTTTTGCCGTGCATGAATGTGTGATTCAATGATGTCATTTTGCACGCACTCGAACAAACATATCTGCTGCCTACATGGATCGTACCCACGGTGGAAAAGTCATGCACTTATTCGTTCCAGTGTCCAAGGGATTGCGCCATGACACTGCAAAGCAAGACGCGGTGTCGTGGTGCAATCTCTTTGGCAACGATGCATACGACCACTCAATTACGGAGATCTCGCTGTTAGGGATGTCGTGCGAGAACTGCATAGGCTGCAGTTTAAAGCACTGACAGGCAGATTGAAGTTTGCATTCTTTACCTGTTTAAAGCAACGTTTATTAACCATAGCTGACGACAATGCCTATTTTGCCGCCTTATCCTATGGTGTTTAGAAGGCAAGCGACAGGATATCCTTCAAACAAGAACTCGAAACCTATTTGATGTTGCTCTGTATAGCCACACGTCCTGCGATCCCCAAGGCCGTTCGGTATACTATCTGTTATTCATTGCTCCTGTGTTGATCAAGCCGTCGCTCTGATTTCGAGGTTGTGAGGGACGGTACGTCGGTCACCATCGCGTCGGTCACTGCGTTCGCATGAAAATTCACGTGAAATTTGCACAGTAACTGAGTTCACAGCGAGTTCGACTTGAAATCGTTCTTAAAAGAGACTAAAACTGGCGCCATTTTCTGCAAACTACGCGGGAGCGTTTTGTAGAAGTGGACCTCGCATACAGCGGACTGTCAATCTGCTTGTAAGAATGCGGGATCGCTCTCCACCACTGCGCCGAGACAGCCTCGTCTTTCGGCAAGCCAGAGAGCGACATGTTCTTTTCAGAAGACTGCAGCTAATTGCACGACAATCACTCTTTTTTCGGGCCACAAATACATGTAGAGAGTTTCCGGAGCATAGAAAGAAACGTCCACAATATCCTACAGGTCATTGCAGAGAGAGTCACTGTGGGAGTAGAGCCGGTATGACTTGCACTAGGGCAGCAGTCTGGGCTCGTTGTGACATCACACAGGGTGAAGGCGCAGAAGACGAGGACATAGAAGAGGCTTGACTCACACGAGCGCTGACTTACAATATTTTATTTGGAAACAGGCAACCACATATATGGTTGAAAACCCGTGACACAACACGTGTGCGCCGTCCACATGCAATTCTTAAACATAGCTCTTTCTTAGAAAGACCAATTGACGGTTTCGAAACACAGGAGTCACCTTACCTATCAATCAATTCCGCCTCAATAATCTCGCGTGTTAACTGATTTATATTTCTGCTCACAACTCAACCCTCATTGTAAACGGGATCATACGTCGTAATTACAGTACAAGATCTATAGTGTGTATCTAAAAACCCTCCTCACATTTCATACACGTTGTAACGATGCTCCCAGAGCCTATCATTAAGGCATCGTCCAGTTGAACAACATAATTGTTAACACAAGTCAAAGGCAGATTCTAAACTGCAAATTTTGCACAGTCAACCGAAAGCGGTTTGATGATTTTACTGCATTCACACTCAGTCTTCTTGGGGGCACACGCGCTAATCAATCTGCACAAACATCGCCGTTTATCGGGTGCAGAAAAAACTTCACCGATGCGTTAAACGAAGTTTTGCTGTACAGAATAATGAGAGCCATTTGTTCACATTACCAGCTTTGTTTCTTTATTACATGCAACCTGTGTATTCTGTTTTTCTGCACCTATTTTTTTTTTCTTGTTGCTTGGCCGGACTTCCTCTAAAAACTAATGAAGCGCGTATAACTGTCAACTCAGCTAACCGAGCGACGTGACATAGCATAGCATTCTTTCATTTTTATTGAAAGTACAAACGTTTAATTTTTGTGTGTGTATCTACGTGTAATAGGTAGCTTTCTCCTACATAGTGAACATAGCCCTGAGCAATGATGCCGTGGTTTGTTGTACGGCGTTTAGTGTTTTGTTGTTGTCATTGCATGATAAGTTCTGCTTAGTTGTATAATGCTGTGTCTCTTGAACATTGCTGGTGGGAATATGAGAACGTATAGCTTCTTGGCGTAGTATCATTGCATAACCTTCCTTACAAAGCGTTGAGTTTTTGGCGGAGGATATATAATCTAGGTAAACCTAGTTGACCGAATGGACGTATGGGGCACGTCCATTCCGTACACTGATACCTCGAGTGACTAGCCAATGGGGCGCGGGCTTGACGTGTACACGCGCTATCTTGCGTCATCGCTCTCCTCCTGCGTCGCGGTGGAGCACGTCTTCTCCTCGGTAGGAGAAACTCGGCGCGTTTCGGATTAGCGTGTTCCCTGCTGGAGCTCATGTTAGATACGCGGCTGTTATCCGTGGTTTACACACAACGGCATGAAGCCGTGAACACCTCTTGAAAGTGGGCTCAAGTGCGCTCACAGTGCAGGCGGTGAATCGTGGCACATATCACATGTGATCTCTCAGTGGAGCACCAACGCCGACGCCGCTGTTCTAGCCGTGCGTGAAGGCATATGGTGTACATCGATCGTGACTACTGTTAAACAATACCGGCTTCCGGAGAAGCGGACTTTGTTTTTAGTGGTGTTTGAAGGGCGAATGGATTTTTCGTTGGCTCTCGTCCGTTTTGTTCACCAGTGCTTAGCGGCAGTAGTTACTGGACTTCCATCGTTGAATAAAAGTACCGATGCAAATTTTTAATGACGCAACCAAGTTGCGAGATGTGTTCGTCGCTGAACGCGATATTTTTAGCTCTTTCAGGCGCACGTTCTGTCGCGCGTGAGGTTTAGGGCGTCTGGAAAAAAAAAGAAGACATGCGCACGTTTTGGTCGACCGCTTTAGAAGGATATTCGTTGTATACCTCCGCCATATCGACATGTAGGCTACAAAAAGAACAACTTGGCAGATAACAGCGGCGCCCGAACTGCTCAGACGAATGGCATATGACGGATTGGTTTGCGTGCTTAGCCAGCTATGCCACCGCGACAGATGTGCTTTGCTTATTTGACTGCGCTGTTTCCTGCCGAATGTCGCCTTGCGAAACAAACTGTAATTACGCTAATACTATCACTGAAAAAGTAATATCTACTTCTTTAAGCGCATCACTCCTTTATTGAAGCGAATCGCTCATCAGAACTGCTCTGCGATTTGTAAACATTCACAACAGTCTGTAAATTTTGAACATATATATTGTTTTCATTTTTTTCGGAGAAGAAAATCTCATGCTATATATTTTACAGCACGTAATAGGCAGGAATTGGCGTACCAGGGTGGGGGGGGGGGTTCAACCCCCTCCCCCAATTATTTGCTGGATTTTGCACGGGGAAATATGCGCGCACGAAGATACATAAAGAGCGGTTGAACCCCCCCCCCCCTTCCCCCCTCCCCCGAAAAGAATTTCTGGCTACGGCCCTGTAGGTGCAACTCGCCTTCTGGCCCAATGGCTTACCTCAACTCGGACGAGTTTTTCAGTTAAAATAACAATCAATTGACCTTCTGCTTTTCATAAAATGAAGGACATTTTGCTCCATCTCAGGTGGCAAGTTTATCCAGATTGATGCAGGTCATTGAACAAATTTCCCCACCATACGCTCTTTATAAACGGCTTCCTGGTAACGAAAAATCGTGACGGAAATCGCAACTTGGTGGCTCGCTAGCCCAAGTAATAAAATAGTCGGCGTGAAGCAACCGTCATTGCGAACGTCATTGCGCATGCATTGTGGATTCCTTGCGTAAACGCTTTCTGTAATATAGGTTCACTGAGCGCGCCCTCGTGCTCAGGTGTGAATTGTCTGCATGCTTAGCCTCACGTCCGTGCAAATGCGCATGAATTTAAAGGCTTTTTGAAAGCATTAGGAGTATGTTTCAATTAGGTATAGCATTTAATGTTAAAGATTCATTCTCTCTGAATTGGCAAAAATGTTTGTTACAGTCAGGCACTAGCCGACTTTCCATTCTGTTTATAGCTTTACAGAAGTGCTTACCGTTATAACAGACTTTTCTATTTCTTTCGGTAACTGCAGATTTTTTATTTATTTCAGTGATGTATGCCTGCAGTGTCTGTGGTACCACGAAGACTACTGTGCCACGTTTTATGAAGTATGCCGCACTGCACAAAAACATGTATGCATTCTGCATCAAGTGCCCATTGCAACAGTACACAAAAGTGTTCCGCTAGTTCCTTCTCTGAGCTTGTGGCTACGAGATAGCGAGGACGAAAATAGGACAGCAAAAAAAAAAGAGTGCAGAAGGATTCTTATGGTTGTCTGTCACGGAAACCCAAATTACCTGGGCTAAGACACAACACAATGGATCACTCTGAGTTGGCACTTATGCTATAGTGCCCTAAGGTGGTGCTGCATCTCGAGCTGCGAGAAGGTAAGATGATTATTTGACAGTGGCCTGCTCCTGAAATTCTTCGCTGCTTTAATTTACCATGTAATATATAGAGCATTTATTTATTTCCAATTTATATCACATCTACAATGTCTGTAGTTCAATAAAAAATATTGTCCTAACTTTTTAATTCTGTTCGTATGCTTGTTTGAACACTAGGGTACAGTAGTTTTAATGGCTACTTATAGCACAATTAACTTCATAACTTTTATTATTGCAGGAAAGTACAAGTGAAGATAACGTTACATACGTGAGGTGCTCCCCTTTCATCATTGCCAAAGGTATTTCTATGGATACTTGCAATATATTGCTCAGTATTTCTAAACAGGAAATATTTTATTCGAGGAGAAAACTTTCTGACTGCCGGGGCAATTACCATCTGTATTGATACTCATGCTGTGATCGAGTTCACCACACCGTGCCAGGCATTCAAGTTGATGTTCTTTACACAGTTCGCCTTTACTATTGAATACCGCAAGGAGGTCAGCCTAACCCTGGAGTTCGCACAAAGGTAAAACATAATGTTATTTTTCTGACTTTTTGAACAAGATTCATGCAACTAATTTAGATAGAGGAACATTAGATAGTACAAAAGTAGACAAGTACTGGGGAACTTCCAATATCTGATGCTACACTCCCATTTGGCTAAGCCAAAGAGAGATTGTGATGGAGGGAATGGCCAAATGAAAATGTTCAGCTTAAGTGTAAAACTGTCTACGGGAATTCTGAGCGGTCATAAAAGATTTTAAATATTAACGATAGTTTATGGAACGGTTGACGTGTGAAGTATTTTTAATCATTGTTTAATGGGGATTTCGAAGGCAGCACTAAGCAACACGAAAATTTTCATTATTTAAGTAAGTGCTAGCACTTTTTCATGCAGTTCTGCTGCCGGAACAAGGTTTGTGTCCGGGCTAGTTGGTATACCAGAATTGTGAGCACAACGCAGAAAGAGAAATAGGCACAAAAATCAAAGGACCGACGAGGACTGGTGCTGTCAAGCGAGAATTCCCTGTAAGCAAAGTGGGCACAGATTTCATCAGCGACACGTCTATAAGTTCACGTCTATAAGTGTCTCCATAAGCGTCTATAAGCGTCTATATAAGGACACGTCCATAAGTGTCTAAGTTTACTTGGCATATATAGCGACACACGACTTTTTCATATCTCTTACTGTTTGCAATGGAGAACATGTACATGCATGCGCTTTAATGAGTATGTTCTTTCCCTGCTTGTCTGGAGAAATCCCATAAAAGTCGTGGAGAAAATTGCGCCCGTGGTGCCCCGTCATCCATTTTGTCCGTGTCTAAACCGCGCTACAATGGTTTCAGTGTAATTTTTAGCAGATCTAATTTGTGAAACCAAGAGTGCCTATCATGCAATAATGCGTGCGAACATACACACAAACCTGTACAGTAAAAGCTCGTTAATCCGACCGTCAGTAATTAGAAAAATTGGATGATTCGGCTGTGTTCTCTAGTCCCAGCAAGCACATGCATTGTTTAATGACACCACTGTTTTGTTTAATAGCATGGCAGCTTTGTTTTGACTTTAGGCTACGCGCGCGCAATGTCACAAAGCTCATAAAAGGCGGAAGCTGTTGAAGATGAGGACCTTCAGCGGCACTCCACAAGTTGACATAAAAGTCGCTTGCTACATTCCGATTCAGTTGCCGGCCATTTTTTCGGCGACAAAATGATCGTCACGTGCGCGTGATGGTGTTGCTTGCGGCGGTACTTAATAAGGGATGGGATGAGAAAAAGTTTCGGCTAAATACACAGGGTCTCGGGCCGTGGTCTTATTGTGAACGATGAACATAATGACAAGAATCATGGCTTTTACTCTTATGCAAAATAGGTACTTCATTTGCCCATTCATCAAGAAAATGAAAATGCATTGATATAATAGTCAACTGTTTATTATTTTTTGGATAATCTTGATAATTGGGCATTCGGTGATTTCAGACATTTTTTCGGGTGCCGTGAAATCCGAAATAATGAGATTCCACTGTATTTGGTTGTGTGTTGAAATGCACATGAACCTTTTTCAGTCAGGAGCATTATTTCCTTTAAGGTCGTTACACTACAATAAATGACATTGTATGAACCATAATGTAATTTTATAGAAGTGAATCTCCATCTGGATAACGAGGTTATTTTTTTTAACTGATTCCACACAGCACACCTTAAAGAGGCAATGCGAGGGTTTCTTGAACGCTCTACCAACATAATCAATGTTGTTCTCAGTGCGGCCCATTGTGTTCAGCATAGTCATGCAACACATAACAAAATCAGTATTCGTTTTTAGTGCAGCCGCAGCACTCAACCCTGACAAAGGGAGCAAGGTCGAGAAGTCAAGGAAGCAGCGCCGCCTCACACCACAAATGGCCAAGTTAAACCTCTGCGAGACTATGAATGCTAAGTGTTTCCACGAAAAATTTGCAGTGCCATTTTGCATATATATCTATACATTTTACAAACCAATTTGAGTCTACGATGACAAGATGTATGCAATTTTCATTCTTTTGAAGTGTTTATATGCAGCATTTCCTGTGCTTAAAGATTCGTTTTTTTTTATCATGAAAGGAGAATCTGCTGAAACGTGCCTGTTTTTATTGCGTTATTTACTAGAGTGCTGGAAGCAACACCTCGCGGGTGTAGCTCCAAGAAGTTCACAATGTCCGCTGCGGTAGTAATGTGATTCCCGTGCTCGGCTGCTTACCCGAAAGTCGCGAGTTCGACCCCGGTCGCGGCGGTCGCATTTCGACCGAGGCGAAATGGTAGAGGCCCGTGTATATCGTGGATTTGGCTCGTAAACCCCAGATATTGTTACTAAGAAAATTGGAATACATTTGGATTATGCAAACGCAATATATTGGTATTTTTGCATTTTCCTTTGGCTAAACAAAATGTTTTTGCGTGTCGCTTGTACAAGTGACATAACTACTCTTTTGACAATATATATAAGTTGATCTTTATGAATAAAAAGTTATGTTCACGAATTAAAATGCCATAATTAAATAACAGGAAGGCAGTAACAGAAAACGCAGCCTTTGCGGCTCGATATCCGAACTTGTACTTGTAGATAACGTTTCTGTAAAGGATAACAGAGTCTATTAGCGAAATAACGAAGAAATGAGAACAGACAACAGTTTTTTCAGTGTCTGAAAACTGACACGTGTTTTTGTACATAAAGAATTTGTACTGTAAAAGAGGAAATAGCAGTAAAATAACAGAAAGAAGACCAACAGAAAAGCAAGTTTTTTTCTTTAACGCAAAACTGAAAATTGTGTATATGCAGAAAACTTCTGTATAGTAAAACGAAAAAAAAATCTGTTAGAACACAGAAAACTTCAAGATAGGAAACATAGCTTTACAGAAATTTTGTGGCAAGAGAGCTGCCAGAGACTTTCTGTTTTTTTCACAAAATATTTTTTACAGTGATAGGCAAGCGATTGAGAAGGCGATGAAAACGGGGTGCTATTACGGTTTACTCTTGAAGGCCATGTTCAAGCATCCTCTAAATTTCTTTTTTTCCATTTACTACTCTTTTTCGCTCCGCGCTCGTTGCCCGGTTATATGGCGATCTGTGCGTGATCAAAATTGTCAAGAACACTTTAAGAGCCCGCTTTAGGCCCGTAACGAGTGTCCCAGTGTGCCACGAACCAGCGTGCAGTGTGGCGCTTGCCATGCACTGATGTGACTGTGCCCATCGCGACACTAGTCCAGTAATCAGTTATGGCTCTGGGTAGCGGCCCTGGGTTTTCTAATCGTGTAGCGGCTTGAGATGACTCACTCGATGCGCAATGGGCATGGCGTGACGCTTGATACGACTGTGCGCTTCTACGACGAAAGAATGCGTCTGTTAACCTCACAAGCGGCATGATTACTCTGTAGGGTGTTCTTACAAAGCAGTTTCAAGACTGGCGAGGCTCTGCGGTAGAACGCCTGGCTGCCACGCGGAGTGCCTGTGTTCGTTTTCGGCTCGAATCACATATTTTTATTCTTGCATCCATCGCGATCTTTCGCTCGCAACCAGCGCCGCCAACGCCGACACCGGAATTCTAGCAACACGGGCTCCTTAGGGCTATCGCGTTAAAAGTCGTTCATAAAACACCTGAACAAAAGCATGTTTTGCACTGAAGATAATGCACTAGTCAAATTGTGTGCATGACTCTGTTAACTTCAAGAAAGTTCTGTATAGGACACACGGGAAGGTGTTTTAGCTATAGCGTGAGCGTGAACGCATTGTCGATGTGAGGAATGAGCCTGTTGGGCGCCTTTTTGCTTTGTGCAAACAGTCTCAATTCACTCCTCTTTGCCATAACACCGCTTTATGGAAATGGGCATGTGGTAGGGCTGAACACGCGATTATTGGGGCCTATTAGTCTTGAAAGGAGCAGGCGCATCAGTACGCTTACACAGCGCCAACGCCGCCACCAACAATCATGAAACAACATTAATTTCTTGAAAGGGTTCAGTAATTTCTTGAAGATGTGTGCACAATTGTGTTTCTAATAATAACCGCTGGGATCTTACGTCGCGAGAGCATCTGATTATGAGGGACGCCTTAATGGAGGACTCCGGAAGATTAGACCACGTGCTCTTCTTTAACCTGCACCTACAATTCTGTTCCGGGCTTCATATGATTGGACAGTCACTTGAGTGTGAGCGCGAGTCCCGTTTTGATGTGTCTTTTTTGGTCCTGGGTCACGCTGCAGAATTTATCATGCACCGAGTAACCGATTCCAAGATGATTCGGCACTATCAATAGCTGATAGCACCAGCTTTGACATATAACTCGGTGTAACATTGCCTAGGTGAATATGAGGCTAAACGCACCTTAGATCCAGTTTGTTGTCGAATGAAGCCTCAAGTTGATAAAAAAAAATCACCGCATCTCCACTGATATAAATCATGAGTGGCGAAGCACAGGGTATGGTACCGGTGTGTCACCGTACGTCACCCGCGCGTTGCCACTGCGAATGTCAGTTGAGTGACATAAAGTGTATGTACATATACCAATGTATTATTTGGTTACCCTTTAATGCTCTTCTATTTTAATCATCTTGTTATAATTCGTATATCGTATTGAGCTCTGGATTCCGTTTTCCCTTCATTATTACGGCTTTTTGGTCTGTGAAATGGAGAGCCAATGGTTAAACTCTAAGGCACACCTTCCACATCCCACTGCGCACATCCTTCAGAATTGTGATAGCCAGATTTGTTGAGTTCGGGAACATCGTGCCTTTAATTATTATTCGCTTTCATTTTTATTATTTCAGGAGTGTTCTGAGTGCTGCATATGACATTTAGTTGAGACTATATAACCGTAAGCGTAATGGCAACGTACACACACATGTGGCACAGATGTTTCGTCGGGTATAAACATCGGGTATGTGCCGTGAGCACGGACGCCACACAACGGAAAAGCCTAGACCTTAACGTGCTTCACCCCTAAAACTACTGTAAGGTGCAGGAGCTATTCGCCTGGTGCGCCACCGATGGCGGCGCTGCGAACGGCTCTCCGTTGACGCAAAGGCAGAGATTCGGCTTTTCTCGTCTGCTAGGCTGTGGCTAGAGCAGCAGCATTTTCGTTAGAGTTCGCTGTCGACGCAGGGCGTTCCTCGACGCTGCATTTTCTTCTAATGATAGTGCTTTAGATGACTGCTAGCACTATATGAGGTCAAGAAAAGTTAACGTTTAACATATCTTCTATATAAACAGAGCCATCGCGGTCAGGATCATGCCACCGAGTTCGTAGCGTCACTCACTGGGCTGGATGGCGTTCAAATAACTTACGTGAAAGCGCGAACGTCCCACCTAGCGAGTTAAAGAGAGTCTCCGCTCGTTTGGAAGCGAAGTCCGATCAATTTTATGGTTTATTCGCAAACGTTAGCGCTTTGTAAACAGACCTGAACGAAAGTTCACACTCCACTCCGAATTGTAGCCACGTACAGAAGACGTTTGCCGACAAAATAAAATTGATAACTTCATCGACGAGCGGCTTACTGCGGTCAACTAGCGTAGATTGAGCGAGTTGGATGCGCATTAAAACTTGTTACACGTACTATCGGCTCCGAATGAAACGCCACCAGTGGTGCGCGTGGTATACTTCGCACCCCTGTGATTAGGGATAGATACGCTCATGCTGTTTGCCACTCGTGAGCCAGATTCATGCTTCCGATTGCGCAGGGCTGTCTAATCGGGTGTGCAAGCATGTTGAGACGTCCCCGGCTACCGACCGCAAAAGGGAAAGAAGGCCACTCAGTCCCTTTCTCTGGTTCCCTCTTAGCTCTACGTCTCAACAACCTTCTACACACAGGGATTCGTGCTGGGGCCGGGAAGTGAGAGACGCTACGACTTGTTCCTAATTACTGACTCATTTAGTTTGATAGCAATTCCAAATGGCGTACGTACATGCTTCCCGCATACAACAACCGCTACACAATATTATAACACATGAATAAAACACTCGTAACGTGCGACACAGGATACATAAGCAAAATAACTTGTACAATACAATGGCGCGAACAATCAAGGGTATTGAGTTCTTAAAAAAACATAGCACAGAAACAGGACTCAGCAAAGGTAACACAACGAGGACACACAAAATGAAGTTATTAGGTAATATAACCGCGCAACGTCTCAACGCGCCACCTCCCTTTTCGCGAAGCTCGTCTAAATAAAGACGAAGTTCGTCTCACGAAAAGTTCATGTTGTCGGAGGCCTCGGTGCTGGCTGTTCGAATCGGGGCTCGGGGCTCGTTCCTGGGATGGCTGTCCAATTCTTCTAGGTCGTCGCGTCGGACTTCTTTGTGCTCTGGGCGCCTAAAAATTCAGTTTTCTCGGCGCTTCGAGCGACCGAACTTCCCCAGGGGATTCCTCTCTAGCTGCCCTAACATCGTCCAGCTATTCCCAACTCTCTTGATCTCTCCTCCCTTTCTGCATTGTCTCGTGGCCGCTTTTCTTGGGTTCTGACTCTGCCCTTCAGTAGCACCTAACCAATTGCCACCGTTGATGCAACATATTTCACTGTCGGCCGGTGCGTGTCAGCCCCGACGACTGCCCCCGCAGCCCACATCAGTGGAAAGCCCTCTCTCAAGCAAAGTAGAGCAAGAAAATGTGCAAGCTCCAAATTAACAGAGCGAAACGGGCGAGTTGTCCGATGACGCGTGAATTATGGGCGACCAGGAATTCAACGCTCACACAAAGCGCGCAGTCTCTAATGGCCGATGAGCAGTGTTTCGAGCGCTCCGCTGAAAAGCCCGTGGCCGCCCCCCTATCGCCCCAGTTTCCGGTGCCTGACGACCCGATGTCCAGGACGGATTTCGACGCCTCCAACCCGGTGTCTCCCGCACAATTCTCCGCAGTTGCCGCTTCTTCTTCCTTGAAAGCGGCATGTGTTCGTCCGTGGAGAACGCGACAATGAGCCCGGGAGCCGCGGAGGCTGACGGAATGTAAGGCCTGGCCCAGCTCGGGGACCACATGGAACCGAACAGGGCGCTCCGCTTCCCCCCATGCCATAAAACTGAAGGGCGCGCACGGCGTCTTGCCGCGGCAGTGGCCGTACACAAACGAAGCTGTGACCCGATACCGGTGTTTGCGCGGTGGACCCGCGAGGACCGTCAACAGAATTCTTCCAGGAACTCCGCTCCGAAATGCACATTCGTTACCACGGGGTCTTCTATTTGCTGAGCCTTAGGCTGAAGGAATGGACGTAAACATCTTGAGAGGCTTGGGGTCCAGTCAGCTTTTTCGGGACCGTCACAATGTCAATGGTGATGACAGGACGGCGCACGTTATACAGTTCCTAACGCTTGGAGAACACGCTCCGCTCTTCGTGTTTAATTTGTCACCGATAATACGCAATGGTTAACAGTAGGAAAAATCGGCGAACATGTCCAAGAAGAGGAGAAACAGAGCTCTTTCCCAACGTTCTTTTCGCACCTTTTGCTGGCCATTGCTATTCATTACCGTGATGTAACAAGATTGAATATTTTACGGTGAAAGCTTTCAATTCCTGATCAAACGCGAAAATTCACCGTCGGCGTCCCTAGTCGGCAGCGCCAACACGAGTGATGCAAAAAATCATCACACAATGACGTCACCTTATGACGTCCTCAAGACATTACAGACCGCCAATATTTGTGACGTCATAACGTCACATCACATGATGACGTCATCACGTGATACCGTCGGTTTGTATTGCCTCCGTGATCGGTGGGTCGATCATGAAGGCAACGCAAAACCAGGCGTTGTGTAAAAAGCTTGCAATTTCTCCGATACTGGAGGCAGTGCAAAACCACTTTACGTCCAAAGAGCATTCAGAAGGAGGCGCGGAACATCAACTGAACATCTATGAACAAAAAAACGCCAGGGCTGCGCGGAAAGCGCAGCACAGTCACAGCGAAAGCTGGAAGAGCGGCATTTCTAGAGCCCGTTATAAACTCTCCTGTGGCTACTAATACAGGTACATTAGCAACGTACCCACTACGCAACAAAGCGTAATTTTTGGGAAGTTGGGAAGCACCCAGCACGACATTATTCTTTGTTCAGCGGAGAAGCGAGGTACCATATGTAAGCGATTATGTGCAGTTTGTTGATGCGGTGGTTGATGACGATGAATAATTATGGTTGCGCCCTTTGTAATGGGTTGGAAGCCTTAAATGACCCACTAGTTACGTAATGCATATTGTGTGACGCCCGGTCGTTATTTAACTGTCCCACCACGCTTTATAACACACTAAGACCAGAGAAACGTAGAGCGAGAGAGAGAGAGAATTGACTTTATTGAGACCCTCAGGAAATTGATCATGGGAGCCTTATGGGCTTCCTTGGCAACCAACAGAAGTGCACTTGCGAGGAACCCACTACGCTATAAATCATTGTAATTTTTGAGAAGTAGGGCTGTAGGCAATGTGCCATTTTTCGTCATTCTACAGACAGCCGTGGTACCTGCTAAACGCATGTAAGGCATTATGCGCACTTTGTTGATGCTGTGCGTGATGACGATGAAGAATTATGGAAGAGCTCTTTGTAATGGATGGAAGCATTCAACAACCTACTCGTTGCGCAGTTCGGATTGTGTGACGCCTAGTTACAGAATTCGCGTTGTGCGACGCTTGGTGCTTATTCTACTCTTTTACCACGCTATATTGCATATGCTAATGTGGTTCCTTCCCGACATGAAGCCTGTATAGGACCTTTTTGCAAAGCAGTTTCAAGCACCGGCATGGCTCAGAGGTTGAATACTGGGCTCCCACGCAGAGGGCCCAGGTTCGAACCTCGTTCCATCCTGGAATTTTTTCCTTATTAATTTTTTTTTTCTTATTTCGAGCGATACTGGTTACGGACACCGGCGGCGGCGGCGGCGGACAACTACGGCACCAAAAACGGCCGGTGAAATGATCTCATAACAGCTTTCGCTGTTATGAGAGATGTATATGTATGTATCTCTATACAGCTTTCGCTGTATAGAGATGTTATGAGAGATGTAAAAGATGTATTTCGCCTTCGAGTCATCTTAGGCAAATGCGTAAGGGACCCTGCGAGTCTCTTTAGTACAGTGACCGCATCGCGCCCTATCAGGAGTCGACCGTTGAGAGTGATTTATACTATCTAATTGCAAATACATCGTACTACGACTTTTTAGGCGAAAGCTTTGTATTTGTCTACGTTTGTATGATTACACTAATTCTGTTCAGCATACTTTCAAACGACCGGGAACGAGTCAGCAAACGTTGATTTATTAACGTATGGGTTAGAACCTGCTGCAAAAAAAAAGAGAAAGAAACTCTGCACAACCTACGAAATATTTCATATCGCCGTCGTGCATCCCCTTTTGACACGTGCTCTCAACCTGTTTATTTCTTGTTTAAACATCAAGTACTTACGACGCGCTTACGCATCAGCTGCTGAAAATTTGGATTTAGTCAAAGGTTGTTGCCCGTAACGACCATTTGATTTATTTGAATGACATAACACGTCGCTTGTCATGCGCTTAAAACTCTGAACAAAAGGATTGAATCGAAGGAGAAGGCTTGGCAGCGGAAGACGCGTGACACGCGATGTATACGTATACTGTGCTTTATCGCAGACACGGTAGCCGAAGCCCGAACGCTGAAAGCAGTGATCGAAAATGGGCCGAAAAGTCATTTTGAGTCCGCCACAGCCATAGGACAATCGTGAAAAGAAGTCGTAGCCATGCATGGAAATATACACATGAATGGCTAGCAGAAAACATCACGTGCTCCTGACGGCAACTCCGCTCAATTTCGCTGGGCATTTTGCTTGAACATTCATTACAAATTGCTGTATGAACTTGCCCACTAATGTTTCAATAACTCGAGCAGGAGAGACTGGCCGGTAGCGTCGAGCAGCCTTCACGTAGCGAACGCGCGCGCGACGAGTGGCACCCAAGTCCCCTCTCTGACGTCACGGGCGAGAGGGCGCCACTCAAAGATCTCGAGGCGAATAGCTTTACACTTGGAACAAGGCCGCGGGTGCAATTCTACACCTCAGGATGAATTAGGTGGTCGAATAACACATAATTGACGAGATATCACATACAAAATATCTGGCATATTAAAAGATCATAATTAAGCTGCTGAAGCGAGGACGATGCCGACCTTTAACAGCCGTCATAACGGGATGGTAGCGTGGGCAAAGCATCATTTGCGTGTGAATAAGGTTGGCGAATGCGTGAACCCGAAGCGTTAAGCGTGCTTACCTTCTGGGAGCGCTCCGGCATAGCGGTATTCGCCCACGAAGCGTGTCGGGGTCGTTGCGGCTCTCCGCATACAGAGTGGGGAACAGGTGCCGGTTAGCGGGCCGAAGGTGGACCGCTCATCTAGGACGGCCCGAGTTTACGCCACAGGAAACCGACCTGACGGGGGTAGACATCGGCGGGCTGTTCCTCGGTTGGTTGGTTGCTTGCTTGCTTGCTTGAACCTCTTCTACTGGCTCTTACCCACAAAGGGGGATTGGCCATGAAACCGGCGGTAAACATTACATGGAAATTTAGAATTGGTTGGTTGGTTCCTTAGGGGAATAGCTCAACCCACTACGGGGGATCGGCCACGAAGCGTGCGGCTCTAGACTTTGTGAAAAAATAAAATAAAAGGAATATGCGAAAAAGAGAATTTATAGTAAAAAAATGTTGGAGCAATTTTGATTTTTTCCTTTTTTAAATGAAATGTTAATTAAACGAGTGTTAAGTAATAGAATTAAATAAATACGTAATTACAGAAATTTAACTAAGGGAATGAAATGATATATTTCTAACTATAATATTAACATGGCAATCTCTTTGTTTCTTTAATATAAATGACTATGGCATCATATATGCCCCTGTTGCATTGCCCTAGTGCCGACGCCCCCAGGGAGAGTAATGCCGATGTGGAAAGCTCAAGGCCAAGTTTTTGAAAAGGAGGTCTTAGAAATCTTTGCCTAATATTTCGGTATCTTCGACATTCTGTGAAGTAGTGCTCTATTGTTTCTGCTTGATTGCAATAATTACAGTTAGGGGAAGGAAAGAAACCAAGCCTGTGTAAATAAAAATTTAGTGACGGTGTTCTGCATCGCAGTCTAGTTAACGTTACTTCCAATTGCCTTGTACTACACCATGTGCTATTCCACGAAATCCTGAGGTGCTGAAAATGTGTATTGTTTAGGACAGAAGATTTAGTACGTTCCTCTTGCATACAAAAATTTCGGAATCGTGCGATCGTGTTATTAGAAGACGGCCTCAGAACATTTATGACCGGTCCTTTGAGGGATGCTGCCGCCAGAGCGTCCGCCGCTTCATTTAAAAGGACACTAAAGAGCAAAACGATTTTTCTCGCATTAGTAAAGTATTCTTCCACGATACCAAAAACGCCACGCTTTCTGCACGAAGACGGTTAATAAGCGAGGAAACGCGCAAAAAGAAAATACGGGTGGCGACGCCACCTTGGAATTCCCGCACCATTTGCCGTGACGTTACATATTTTTGACGGCGCCTGCTTGGGCCTACGTAGTTCCTAATCGGTTAAATCGAAGTACATTGTCCTCTGAGGGGGCAGAGACTTGACATAACGAGTTTGTGGAAATTTCGTTGAGCCAGTGGCGCCAAAAAACGTTAAATGCTCTTGAACTCTTTTACTTCACGAATTACAAAGTTCGGCGCGAAATTTAAGAATGAAGCTTTGAACTTGGTTTTCTACTCTAATAATAAACATATGGAGGTGAAATAAACTACATAAGAGTTCTCCGAGCACACTTTATCAATTTAAACCAATTCATTGTTTCTCTTTAGTGTGCCTTTAATATCAGTCCAGTGTGGCCTGGTACCCAAACGAGCCGGACGTGCCGTGCGTGACTGGGCATATATGAGTAAAGTTCTGTTAGGCAGCTCGACGGCTCTGGCACTGCTAATGCCGTACACACAGACAAGGAATCCGTTAATATAACTGCTGAAGAGATATGTGCTGGGAGTTTCCGCAAAGCAAGAACAATTGCGATTAATTCTGCCTGGAATATTGGTGTGAAGTCGGGCAAACGAAGGGAAAATGACCAATTTAGTGCTGCTGAATAAATTCCCACCCCTGCCTTCTCATCAATAACAGAAGCTTCTTTGGCTATTACTGAATTTATGCGTACGTTTTTAAGGTAGTCTTCCAACAATCCATTTAAAAAAATTCCACCATCTCCCGCTAAAGGGGGACCATGAGGCGATGCGAAGCCGGAGCACTTGCACGATCGCGTTCCGTTGGTGTACGTTGGGCATGCTACCGACCTCGCGTCGTGGAACGCGAAGAGGGATGCTACGCGCGTCGTATCTTCCATCTAGCCTGACCGTTAATTCTCACAGGGCGAGCGGGGAACGCGGTTCTCGTGTTGTCCTTGTTCTCGAACGATGACTCATACCCACTGCTTGGTATTGAGCGATAACCAGGCGAATTTAGCAGTATTTTGAGTAAGTCTGCGTATTATTAGATGTCGCCTTTCTGTCACATTTCTATAACTGCAGGCGATGTAACTGCGGCTACAGCAAGTGCGCGTTCGCCACCTCAGAGCAAATGGTCATCGTCCAGGTCGCTCTCGTTGCTTACAAACACGTACACACCGACGGTTCCAGCAGTCATGATCATGACAATTTATGCAAATAAGAGACTATTTTGCTTATGTGTGCCTTGTACTTTTCAGCAACTATATTTATGCCTAAGGGAAATCTTTCAACTCAGGAATTTGGAGCCAATATCGTATGTATGTAGTTGTATATAGCTGCTATCCACCGCTCTCGGCTGGTAACCCTGGTTGGCTGCGAACCCGATAGAGCCCGATGGTGGAAATACAGTGCCTAGAATATACTTACTTGTGTGCCGACCGTGGGCGTCGCCGTAGCACGCAGAATGATGCCTTCAACCGGTGGCTACCAGACGGCGATAGCCGTAGGGACCGTGCTATGTCGAGCGGCGTCTCTAACGAACGCCGGTGAGAGGCGCCGATGGGCTGTCCTAGCCCGTTTCGCACTGCGGAAAGTTGGTTTCGGTGCAGAGCATAATCGAAAGAATGTGATTTTGTTGCCCTAACAAACGATCGTACGCAGAGTTATCATCAATACGCCGCTCAATAGGAATCGCATGCTCAAACTTTCGGCGCAGCGACAGCGCCGTGCTGCGCCTCTGGAGAAAAGCTCTGGCCAAACTGGGGGCAGGCGCAGCCGACTCGGCCTGTTGTCAGCAGCGGGAGCACGCGCGCGCGTTGCTCAGTCGGTGCGGGCAACTGGGGCGCCATGCTTGGCACACTGAACCGAGAGGCTTGCTGTGCGAAGCTGCCTATCCGCGTTAGCAGAAGCGACCCCGCGGAAGCGAAGGCCGATGTATTGCTGTGTCGTGGCCTGCCACAACAGTGCAGACAACACCAAGGCACGCAATTCCCGTGTGAAACTGTATCGGTTCACGGGCTTGTCGCACAAGAAATAAAGGCGACAAGCGTGGATCGCCGCAGTAAGGAGAATCATGTCCTTGCTGACAGCGCTGTCTCGCCTTCTGTTTTGGCTGTCTGGCAAGATGGACACGCCATCTTGCGGCACTACACGATACTGGGCGTGAGCGTCTCGGCCCTGACTCGCTGCGGCCAAAGCGGCCAACTTTTTCGCGCGGAGAAAATCGGTCCAGGCTCTATCTGGGGAAGCGGGCGCGGATTTTTCTGCTTTTGCGGATAATCCGTGACCGCTTCCCCGGAAGAGCTCAGCCGTGCAGACACGGATACAAGAGGAGTTAACCAAACAAAGCAAACGCAACAGTTCACCGTTTTGTTTCGGCGTTTGTGTGTTCTGATAACCATTTCCTGTGTTCATGCCTGCAAGTGCTACCATATTTAGTGGCGAATCCCTGCCTACTAGCTTAACTTCTAAGTGCATTGATTTCCGGACCACTGCAGCTGTGGATAGCAGCAGCAAATGCTGCCGCAAATGAACAATGTTGAAATTTCTTGTGACCTCCGAAGTCTCTCTTTAACTCTCATCATGAAATAAATAAAAAAAATCAATAAATGTGTGCTGTAGCACTAGCTTCACCAGTAGCGATCATGTTAGGAAAACTCACAAGGTTCCTTATCTACCTCAGTCGACTCGAAGGCCACATTTTCTAGTCACTTCTTCCTTTTGTTCTAAGCCGATGTATTGAACCTTCAGCACCCTCCTGCGAAAGCTTTCTGCAACTTAAGGTCGTTTTGCGACACCTCCAAGATCGGAGGCACCGTAAGCTTTCTGCGCCTCATCTTGTTTCGCACTGCCTCCAGAATCGGCCCACCATTGAGCAAGCAATGATGTCATGTGATGGCGTGCATTATGTGACGTCACAGTGATCTCACCATGGTGGCATGCTATGTGACGTAGTGGTGGCGTAATCATTACGTCAAGTAACGTGATGTCGGAGTGACGTCAAGATGAGGTGAGGATTACGTCGCGTTATTTGACATCAGCGTGACGTGTTGATGATGACAGAAATACAGCAGGACTGAAAGTTGGGCTACTTAGTGATATATAATGGGCACAAAAACAGCGCGCAGACGGACGGGACGAAGAGCGCTTGTTCAGGGCTTGTTCTGTGTATCCCTTTCTTCCTCCGGTCCGTCTGCGCGCTGTTTTTTGCCCATTATGTATCATTAACTAGCCCAACTTTCAATCCTGCTGCAGTTTATTTCTTGTACAAGGGCTTCTTTTCCTCGTCCTAACGTATGTGTTCAAGACCCAGCCTTCGTGGCGGCAAGAATAGCCACATGTGAGTGTCGTGCAAGGGTCTTGGCACTTACGCCATGGGACATGCCCAGATGAACTACTGGCCATGTGTGGGTGGATTCGCCCATCGGTGGGACACACAAAAAGGATGCGCCGAATCTGGCGATCTGAATTATGGAGCCAGACGAGACTGCTGAAGGACTGCTTAAAGACGAACTGCGAACTACAGTGTGGAAGAAGAGACAGCAAAAGAAGATTTGGTGAGTGGTGCAGAACAAGCGATTCTATGACCGAGTTTGTTTGGCTGACTGCCAGGCCACGAGTACCAAAATGCAACGGGAGGACAGGTCCTGCGGGCAAGGTCTTGAATCTTGCTGGCGTAACGATACCGGAACAGCACCTGGAGATCCTCAAGCTCGGCCCAAAATTTTGCGCGGAACCGAGGCTCAGCACCGTCGAAAAGGTAGCCTTGGCGATAACTATTTCTAAACATGTGACGGACGATGAGCGGTCGCGGTGTGTGTCTGAATGTGCAGATGTCATTATGCGTAGTCTTAAAGCGAAAGATAAGAGAAGTATAGGGCTACTTTCTCTTGCTAATTCCTTGAGGGAAAAGAAGTTAAAGCTGCTGACAGCGTACAAGGAAGGCTTTCTTGTTCTCTTGACCGAGGGAGTCTTCCGACAAGGTCTCTGCAGCGCTAATGAAAAACTTCCGGTTAGCGACAGGAGAGCCGAAAAAGGTTAAGGAAAGAGCAAAAGACTTTTTGCAGGAATTGAACTTGGAACGCCTGTCTAGAAGTGTAGCGAAAGCTCAGGGGTTATTCTTGGAACCGTGTTCCTCGAATAAGACCCACAAACCGGAGCAGCCTTTCCGCACTATCGTCTCTGAGAATGGCACGTGGCAGGTATTTGTTTCAACCTTTCTGCAGAAGCAACTAGAAAAATTAGTAGTGCAAGATCCCTTCATAATAAAGAACTCGGAGGTAATTGTTGAAGATTTGCGCCATGGAAAGTTTGACGGCTGTACTGCATTCAGTGTTGATGTCGTAGATTTATACTATTCCCTTCCACAGCGAGAGCTAATGAATTGCGTGAAGGACAAGTCATGATTTGAAATGGAAACGATGTCGGAGAGAAGGTGGTTCCATTCGCTTGACGTGCGTGCGACAAATGAATGATAGAAAGTGTTAGTGCGGCAGCTAATGACGTGTACCTTACGGTGATGATCTAAACGATATGAGCGATAAGATGGGGTCGTAACGAACTGAGGTTTCAAAACTGGATGATTGAAAATCTTGTGAAAAAGTATGAGGCGAGATGCTTTGCGACATGATTCAAGTAACTGCAAAGAAAGAGTGCGTTTCATTGATGTGACACGGCTAGTGGGATGGTAGATAATCTGAAGCCTGCTGCATTATTCTGTACCATTTCAAGCGAGTGAATTAAGTTCAGTTGAAAAGGGTCTCAGATGGAGCATGCGTATTCGATGTTTAGACGGACTAATGTTTTATTAATTGTTAGTTTCACGGCTTGAGGGGCGCGAATAAAGTTGCGCCGTAGGTATCCTAGCGTATGGTTGCTATTGTTAATACTGTAGTTAATGTGTTGTTTCCAGCTCAAGTCAGATTATATGTGAATCCCCAAATATTTATACGAAGTAACAGTCTCTAGAGTAGCGTTATTTAGGGTGTAGTTAGCAGGAGGTTTGGTAGTACGTGAAATGCGTAAAACTTTACATTTTTTAGTGTTGGGATCCATGTGCAAGTTGTGCATTAGCTAGCAATATTAGTAATGTCAGTTTGCAAGGAACTAGTGTCGAAGTTACTTGAAATTTCACGGTATACAACGCAGTCGTCTGAAAAAAGGTAAATCGAAGAAGTTACAACATCGGGTAAATCGTTAATATACATAGGGAAAACTAAAGGGCCCAACACAGAGCCCTGAGGCACTACAAAAGTAACCGGAGAAGGGGGTGAGCAGCAATTATTGGCAATAACGTACTGCGAGCGATTAGTTAGAAAAAACTCGATCCAAGTAAGAATGCCACCATCAGTATTGAGGGTTCTAAGCTTGTAGAGTAGTAGGGGATGATTAATCTTGTCAAAGGCCTTCGAAAAATCTAAAAAAATGCAATCAACCCATGAACCCCGATCTAGAATGAAATGTAAGGAAAGGGTAAAACAGAGCAACGGACTTTTGCATGATACTGATTTTCTAAATCCATGCTGCGACATGTTAAAGAACGAGTTTTATTTGAGAAAGGTTACCAAGTTAGAGAAGATGATATGCTCCAAAAGTTTACATGGTATACAAGTGAGTGAAATAGGTCGGTAATTCACGACAGAATGCTTGTTTCCTGACTTATGTAGTGGAACCACTTTCACCTCTTTCCAATCGCGTGGCGCCACACCTTCATCCAATGACTCTTGAAATACTTTGCACAAGAAAAGTGATGAGGTATGCTTAGTTTCTTTAAGAAATCGTCCGATTATATTGTCAACGCCAGAAGCAGAGCACACTTGGAGTGATTCAATTAACTTTACAATGCCATGAGATTCTCATGCATTGTCGTAAGAATCAAGCCTCTTACAGACTAATTTTTCACAGTCACTGCACTGGGGGTGCACATGGACAATGTGACTCCAGATTGCGAAGACAGCACGGACAAACTCCTCGAATCTTCTCAGGGGTGGTCATCGCGTGCGCTGGTCTCCTTTGAGCTGGAGCATGATGTTGAGTCATGCTTTGCATTGTGTCTTCTCAGGCCTTCCATCGTCACAAACACTTTGCCGCAGCTGCACTTGAAATTTGTCTTCGTCCCGTGGGCCACCATACGGTGCTTTGTTAACGCGGAAAGGCGCGTGAAGGCCGCCTCACACGTATTGCACTTGTACGCGCCCTTCGCCTCGTGGCAGCGTCTTTCGTGGCGGACTAAGTTGTCGTGGCGAGCGAACCGGATGCTGCAGTTGGTGCATTCGTATGGCCATTCACTGTGATGATTCTCGAAAACGTGGTCTGTGAGGCTCTTGTGGGTGTCGTAAAACGTGTTACGAAATCGGCAGGCGTTCTTTTGGCGTTCGTCCCGCTCTGCTGGGGAGCCGGCTGCTCTGTTGATTTGAGACAATCCGCCCTGCAAAGAAAGTGTTTGGAGATTGAGCCGTGTATATATATACATACAACATTTTGATTCGGTCCCGTGGACTGTTTGATTCGGTCCCGTGGACTGTGTGCTGGTGCCTTGTCAAGGCGAAGGTGCGTGCGAAGGTAGCGTCACACATGCGGCATTCGTAGGCGTTCTTCACACCATGGCACCGGCGTTCGTGTCTTATTAGGTTGTCGTGACGCGTGAAGGTTAAACTGCAATACCCGCACTCATGTGGCCATTCGGAGTGATGGCTTAGGAACACATGGTCCGTGATGCCCTTGTAGGTGGCGAACAGCGTGTTAAAAAATCTGCAGGAGTGCTTTTTGTTGCTGTCCCACTCGGCTGGGGAGCCGGCTCCTTTCCTTCGACGCGATCCACCCTGCAAACAATGGGATTGGAGAATGTGTTGGAGTATATATATATATATATATATATATATATATATATATATATATATATATATATATATATATATATATATATATATATATATATATATATATATATAGTCGTTTCATTCAAGAACAATTAGCGATGAAGTCGCAGAAAACCATTTGCCAATCCGTAAGGGTTAACTAAGTTGACCATTAATACAGCTGCATGGTGGGGATTGCGTTTTTTCATTGAAATGCAAATTCCACAAGGTTGTTTCCAAGGCACTGCGCGCTCGTGCACTATGCCGAATCTAAGGCAGTTTGGCGTCAAATGAGTCAGCAGTTCCTATCTTTATTGACCCTCTTACCGTTATTGGCGTTTTCGCGTTTCCCCTAGTAATCTTAAAGAGTCAATCTTGAAATGCAAATTTACTAGCTCACAAAGTCTACAACGTAATAAGTGAGGAAACAAATGACCAGGGCAAGTAATTACATTTGTATTGAAAGCATTCTATATGCTCCTTTTGTGCTCTAACATATGCTCTGCCTGATTAGATTGTTGTGGCTCGTATTACGCAATACGGCATCACATGCATGTCTTTCATCAAATAAATCAGATAACCTGTGGAATGATAGAAATTTGAGCCAGGTGGTAATGTAAGAGATGCAGACAAGACACACACTGTGTGTGTTTTTTTGATCTCTTCTCTTGTGTCTTGTGATAGAATATCTGGGGCCGAATATGTCGATATAAAGTTGCCTTGAACGTAAACGATAACTGATCGCCTTGACGCCTAAAATGCTGGACAAATGGTGTGATTTCGGATGCTATTCGCCGTAGGGCTATTTGCGCCAACAGCTGCATCCGACAGACGTCGAACAGCTTCCAACAGCATGCGTAGACGATCCGCTCGCCGCACGAGCATCCAACTTGCTGAATGTTGCCGCGCGGGAGACGTCTGACGTCACGCCTCTCGTGGCGCGTTTGTTCCTTGTTTGGTTGTTTGCGCGTTTGTTCTCTACGCTCGGATGGCTCCGATCATGAAAAGCGTTGGTTAAACTTTCTGACATCAATTAACTCAAGTGAATAAAGTTACGTTTGCAGTGTGCCATTTGTGCAAGGCGGCGCCCGTTTGCGAACCACTAGCGAGATGTCGAGCCGTGATGAAAGGCCACTTCGCAGGTAAACAGCGGAACCGACCGTCTCGGCCATAGCCTCCTGTATTTTTTTTTCATGCCCGCCGAGTGGCGAGCGGAGCAAGGCGCTCCGCCCGTACCTCCTATTTCATGCGCTCGCCACCATACGGCGCTGTCAGCCCGTACCCACTCCCAGAGCAGACGACGCGACTACGCTATTGCGCGCGCGCTTTTGGAGAGAAACTTGCGTTCGTATTAGAGATGGAGCTGTAAAATAAATGCGCAGGTTGCATTGATGTTTGTTCATGATGCACAGGGGTGATCGGAAAAAACTGAAACAGTGCGGCGCGATGTTTTCATACCGCTGTTACCCTGGTGGGAATAAAAAGATGCTAGAATAGCCTTATTGTAGTGACTTTTAATTATCATGCAGGCTACAACCACTCGAAAAGAAATGCAAAACAGCCGAGAATGTAGATGCCGCACTGTTCACGTTTCTTTCCATCCCCACAGTACATTGAAAGCAAGCAACGCGAGACATACTGTGAAAGCTGGACATTCTTTCACTTAGGCCCCCAGCTGTGAGATCAAGCTCACAGTTTCAGGGTCTTTCGTGAAAGCGGCTTTACTTCGAACACTTTGGCAACATCATGTATGTCTGTCGCTTTCAGAGCGAAATTGGTGAATATTGGGGGGAAGAATTTTGTAAGCAAAGTTCACTTTTTCCATTTTCGTAGGGAATGCGTTCTTTATCGTCAAAAATCGTATTGGCCTTACAAGACTGCCTTGCTCCATTCTGTAGAGGCTCTTCAGGTGGTTCGATGATATTTCGCCGCCTTTTCCTATGTAACGGGACAAAAACTGTGATCGCACATCTTTGATCAGGTGGCACCGATCAAGCTCAGCTGGCAAGAAAGAGCTTTCGATTCGGTTTTTTGGGGTGGTCAGTGCAATGCTTGAGGCTTCCGTTGCACAGAAGTTGCTTTCCAGCCTTATCACTGGTGGTTGCGCAAGCTCTGGAATAATCTTGACTATTCGCGTCATGCGCGCAATCTTGACAAAATGGTCTACTACAATTTGTAATGTTCCCATACATTCTGGCGCAGCCCGCGCAAGGCAGCGATCACGCCTGCAACGGACCAGTTACACAGACAAAAGAAACAGGCGTGGCAATATTATACATTTTAAAGATGTATCTTCATGTCAGCAAAGCTCTACAAATTGAATGAAAACAGAGGACACAATTTGTGCTATGCAGCCATATGGATAATGAATCACCAACTCACCCAAGCTGCAACTCTCAAGTATATTCATGTCCTGGGTAATCACATCACGACTGCATGCTTCCCTGTCTTGTGCATTAGCATGAGCACTGGTATAGAGCGCATTATCATTTTTTCACAGATACAGCACAATCAGTTTCTGTTGGATATTGGTATATGCATAGACATTACGTTTTAGGACAGAAGATATTAGTAGATAAAGCTTTTTTCTTGAGCTATGTCATTATAAAAGTGGTTCTTTTATAACGAAGCTTTCTGTAGTATTACAGAATTTGTTCGCATTACTCTAGAGACACTTCTGTTGTCACAATTGGATGCATGTTCATTTCTGTTCTGCTACACACTTTTGTCACATTACTTCAGGAAGGCTTCTGCTCCCACAATTTACTACACGATAACACAGCAAGTCTTTGTTGCAGCACAACAGATTATGTCGTACTAAAGTACGGCGAAAATTTTGTCTCACAATGTATGGACATTCCTATAGCAGGAGCCGGGTGCTCGTTTTGACGAGAGACAGCAAGTCTTTGTTGCAGCACAACACATTGTGTCGTACTAAAGTACGGCAAAAATTTTGTCGCACAGTGTATGGACGTTCCTATAGTAGGAGCCGGGTGCTTGTTGTGACGAGACATTTTCTATTGGGTTATAAACATTTGTCGTAGCGCTGTAGCTCTCTCTTACACCACTACACATGTGGCAGAACAGCTTCTGTTGTCACAGCAAAAATATTGGATACACAGCTGAGAAATGTGTTGCCATAACACGAATGTGTAGTAATTACAAAAAAATCCACAGCATATCCACGGGCTGAATGATGATGAGTGGGGCGAAGCTCCGGAGGAAATCATCGGTAAACCGTGAATACTCCGAGCGAAAGTGAAAGCGCGCCAACAGCCAGCGGATTTTATTACAACGGTCCCCATAGCGTACGTCGCCGCACTAAATCGAACGATTGCCTTCCACCAATGACACGCGCCATATGTGAATCTTCCGTGAATTCTGCCCAGTACATCATCAACGACGTGAGATCGGGCGCGTTTATACTTAAGGGTCAGCGAGAGTCATCGCGACTTGCAGCTCAGTTTAATATTACATGTACGCTGTGAATTTCTATTGTTTAATCACGCACGGGAGAAATCTCACAAAGGCACTACCTTGGAGGTCAAAATCCGGCACCTATATATACGGGGTGGTCAGTGAACGGTTGTGCAGCGCGAGCAGTCGGTTTTTAAAGACGATAGGCTTTCTTGGGGAACTTGAACGCAGAAATTTTGGTCTGTCTTTCTGTCTGTCTGTCTTTCTGTTTGTCGGCACGTCCCTCGATTCAGCCACTCGGCAAAAGTTGAACCACTTGCCCATGGGCCAGCCGTCTTGAACTGGTACGGCTGTTCATACTTGTGAACGTTGTCGACCAAAAAGTAAATATCATGCATATCTGAGGTGCAACATCACTAGGTAAGTATTAGGTGGCGTGTTCCTTTAATAGAAAATGCATACATACGTAATTTTAAGAACCCTAGTTTCTTAAGCTGCGCTGAAAATGCATAAGAATGGAAGCTTGAGTGAGTTGGTATGCGTTCATCTTTGTTGAAACAGCGCTCACTAGACGACGACGAAGTAAAAGAAGGCACAAGACAGGCGCTGCCTGTCCTGTGCCTTCTTTTACTTCGTCGTCGTCTAGTGAGCGCTGTTTCAACAAAGCTGAAAATGCGACTGCGCTGAAATTTGCCTTCCTCCGTGCCCTTCGCACGAGCTCATTGTTGTGTTTCGGTTTCGGTTCTGTATTGCACTGTACGAATGTCATGGGTTGGTGTTGAAACTTTAGTTTTGAGAAGGCCAAGAAGGTGAAAAAGATATTTAAAAAATGAAAAAGCAGCGTTGTGGGCGGCCTTCAGGCTGCCGGTTGTGGGCGCCGCTCTGGCGTTCCTGTTTTACCCAGGCGACGTGTAAATAAAAGAGTGTGTGGAGAGTACTCGTTGAGTGCGGACGTTTCTCTGCTTCAGCGCTTCGCGCCAAACCGCGTTTTCGGGCTGGCTGGCGTCCCCGCCGGTCGCGTTGGTCACCGCCGGTCTTCGCCTGCTGCTGCGCCGGGAGTACCAGCACGCAACACAGCACTCATGTTTCCCGACGTATTGCCAGATGGCGTCCATATCTCACACAGCGCCTCTTCTATCGTCTTTACACGACATTTGCAGCGAAGCACGCAGATACGCGGCCAATTTTTTCAATCAAGAAACTCGCTAGCAGACGCTGCCTGCGTCGGCCTCGCGAGGCGAGACAGGGGGGGGGGGGGCTAGCACCCATCTGCAACGCAACGAGTGCCTCCGCGCCACTAGGGATCTTTCTGATAACTGGATGGACGGATAGATGCTATGAGCGACCCCTTTATAACGGGGCGGTGACATGTCTGCCACCAAGCTCGAAGAAAAAAAAAGCTTCCTTGTTTCAAGTTGGCTTAATACCTTATCCACAATGATTAAATCTATGTTATTATACCAAAAAGAAAATAAATTTACGGTCCATCTCTCTGCCTCTTAAGGCAGAATGACCTTATTTTTTCCCATTACTTATTTTTGTACTTTATCTCTACTTTTCTGCCACCAATACTCTAACCGTCTCTTACTTATTTCTATTGCGGACGTGTTCAGCTTTCCATTGTTGTCCCTAAAACCCAAAGCTTCATGTAGACTCGTGTCCACACGTATACCTGGGTGAATATCGCCACATTCTCTCAGTACATGTTCCATCGTTTCCTTAGTTCCCCCGCAGCATGTATGTTGTTCTTCTTCGTTACTGAATCTCGCGTTATATCTGCGCCTTCTAAGGCAGCCCGACCTTGCTTCAAACAGCAAAGCGCTTCCCCTTGAATGATCATAAAACCTTTCGCTCCTTATTTCGTTTTTTCCCTTTCGGTAGTTACTCAGAGCCGGCTTCTTTTCCATCGCTGCCATCCAATAAGTCCTCTCCGCCTCTCTGACCTTCCGCGCAATGCTCCTTGTTCCCATATCGCCCGCACTGCTAGCCGTATATTTACTGGTGAGCCTCCTATTTCTTTTTCTCCACTGCGTGTCAACGCTTTTTCTATACAAATACCTGAAAACCTTCTCTTCTTCATTTTCCTCAGCCTCTCTTCGAATCTCATTTTGCTCCGAGCTTCACTCACTTCGAAGCCTGTCCATCCCATATCACCCTTTACAGCCTCATTTCTCGTCTTCCCGTGAGCGCCCAACGCGAGGCGGCCCACCGTCCTTTGATTTACATCCATTCTTGATTGTACCTCTGACTTTATGCACACCACTGAGTTCCCAAATGTAAGCCCCGGGACCATCACACCCTTCCACAGCCCTCGAAGCACCTCGTACCTATTGTATACCCATCAAGCTGTGTGCTTTATAATTGCAACATTCCTCTTTCCCTTTGCTACCGATGCTTTCTCTTGTACCTCCATATATCTGCCCCCTCATTTACCCATACTCCGGTATTTTTAGGCCCTGTATTATGATCGCATGGTCTTCGTGATCATTAAATACCTTCAATTCACATTTTGTTGCACTAAATCGTAGTCCTAGAGCCTCACATTTCCTTCCGCATATATCTGCCAGTCGCTGCATATCATCTTGACTGTCCGCAAATAAGACAATATCATCAGCATAAAATAGACCTGGAAGCTTCTGCTCAACCATCGTGGCGACCTGTTTGTGTGACAAATTAAATCCAATGTTGCTATCTTCTAGCGCTTTTTCCATCCTCACGATGTACAGCATGAATAACAGCGGGGACAAAGGACATCCCTGTCTCAGCCCCTTGCTAATTTCAACGCTGTCCTTGCTACTTATTCCTTCCCATTCTATACAAACTGTATTTTCTCGGTATATTTCCCTCAAAAGCTGTTTACAGTTGTCCCCTATGCCCACTTCTTTCAATATATCCAACAAAATCTCCCGATTAACGTTGTCATACGCCCCGGTGATATCTAGATAAGCTACGTATAAGGGCCTGTTTTCTATTTTCGATATTTCTATACACTGGGTCAGAACAAACAGATTATCGTCTAACCGTCTGTCAATTCGAAATCCATTCTGAAGTTCTCCCAAAATATCATTTTGTTCTACCCACGCTTCTATTTTTAATTTTACTGCCTGCATCGCCAACCTGTATAGCAACGATGTAATGGTTAGCGGTCTATACGAGCGAATCTTATCCTTTTCTCCCCTGCCTTTATAGATTAAGTTCGTTCTACTTTTTCGCCAACTGTCTGGTATTTCCCTCTCCTGTAAGCACTTTTCTACGGCTTTCAGCAGTGCTTCTTTAGTTTTATGTCCGAGTTCGTTAATGAGGGTGACGGGAACCCCATCTAAGCCCGGAGTAGTGCGCTTAGGAATTTTTCCTTCGGCCTTCTTCCAATTGAAATTCTCTAGTACTACATCTTCGTCGGTTGCACTCCTTTGCGTACTTTTACTCACCGGGGGAATCCCCTGGGCGACCTTTTTAAACGAATCGGCTGTTATCTTTCGGATGTAACCTAGCGCTTCATACCCTTCCAATTGGTTTCCTCCTTCATCTACCAAACGTTGTTGCATTGTGACAGACTTCTTACCCAGCGCTTTTAGGTGGCTCCAAAATATTCTAGGCGCGGCCTTCTTCTTTTCGCGAATCTCTGTCATCCAGCGTTCACTTTAACCTTTAATTTTTGCCTCGAATAATTTCTGCACAATGGATTTTTGCTCTAAATATATTTCCCATATTTCTTTGACTTCGTCCTGTGGCCGCTTCTCCTTTTTTGCCTGTCTGTGCTCCCGTGATGCCTCACGTCTCTTCTCGATCGCCTCCCGGATTTCTTTGTTCCACCAACTTTTTGGCTTTTTCTTTCCTTTCCAACAAATAGTTTTCTTCTCTATTTCCATTTCTTCCGTGATAACATGTAGGAGCTCACTATACTTCCAGTCTTTGCCTGGTAGTTCGTCTACTTTTTCCTCGACTCTTGCGGCTATATTTGTTATTTGTTTGTCATTTAGATACGAGCTGCCAAACTTTGATTCTATGTTCTTATTTTCAGTTGTATATCCCATTTGTAATATTATGCGTTTATGATCACTACCCAAGCTGTTAATGCCTTCTTCGTCTATTCTCATCTCTCTAAGTATGTCATATATTCCTTCTGTCATGAGACGGTAATCAATGCTCGATTGCCTGTTTCCGACTTCCCACGTGATCTGCCCCTCACACTTAGGCCCCACGTTAACTATCTCAAGACTATGTTGCTCGCAGAGATCTAGCAATAACTTGCAATTGGTGTATGAATAACCGTCAATGTGATGAATGTGAGCGTTCATGTCCCCTAGAAGGATTATTTCGGCATCATGGCCAAATTCTTTAATATCGGTGCTTATGCATTTCGCTATCTCCAGATTCTTTTCTCTGCAGTTATTCCCGTAGACAAGTAATCTACACCTAGCCACGTTTTCTTTCCACCCACTGTGCCCGAAACCCATATGTGCTCTGAACACGTTCGTTTCACTCTATCCCATTTTGTTCTGCTATGAATTAGCATTCCAACACCCCCACCTCTCCTTTCTGATGTGGTCCTGTTACATCCTTCCCAAATATAATTGTCAATATGTGGTGGCCCTTCCAAGTCTCTAAGGTGTGTTTCTGTAACCGCATAAACACCTATCGTTTCCTTGTTTAACTGTTCCTCAATCTCTAACCATTTTGCCTTTTTTCTGCCACCCTGCATGTTAATGTAACTAACTGGAACACGCACCTTCTCCTTTCTTTTACCTTTTCTCTGGTTGTTCGCTATACTGCCTGTCAAAGAGCCCCCCTGGTTGTTTTCCTTATTACAAGCTACCCTGGGCACCGAAGGGCTCGCCTGCCCCCCAAAGAAGCTACTGCGCGTCCTGCAAGGCGCCAACCCAGCTCATGACCAAGCCTTCTATCGAAGTGTATTCCGTCTCTTCGAAAACCACCCCACCTGTGCACCTCTGTTTATTTCCACTACCTCGATGCCTTTCTCTCGACTCATCTGCCATATCTCTTTGTTTGCGTCGACAACCGCTCTTTGCAGGTTGCAGTCACGCACCGGTACCTCCGGTATTGTGCATACCACTATCTACACCTGAGGGGAAATGGCGCGCATGTCGTCGACCCCTTTCGCCAATGTGGTCGCTAGTTCGGCTGATTCTTCATTAAAGATGTCGTTTAGACCTCCCGCGATTATCACGAGGTTACGTCTATTAGCCTTAGTTGCGAGTTTTGCGCTAGCTTGTCTCATCACTGATCCCAGCCCATGTCCCGGGAACTTCCCTATTAAAACTCGTTTGTCGCCTCTCACCCTTTCCTTGACTGCTTCTGCGCATCTAATTAAATTCGAGTCCCCGGCGATTATCACGTGCTCCGACTTTCCTGCAGGACTGTCCCGCACCTGGCCACTGCCTCGGTTACTAGCGCGTGCCACTGCTGCTTCCTCTCCTCCCCTTCCCAAAACTACTTCGCGGAAGCTGGGTCCTGTGACCCTTGCACCTGTCTTTTCCAAACCTGTTTCCCCCTTCGCGTCTACCACTGTGGAGGTCGATGCCCCGCTGTTCCCGCTGTCGCTCGTTTCCTTGTTCACCATTACTACCTTTGCTAACTTCTCCTCGGCTGACTTAGGCCTTTCCCCCATAGCCATCGTTTTTTTCCCGCTCTGCCGCCAACGCATTCTCCATCTCGGCGATTCTTACCATGAGCTCATTCTGGGCAGCCATAATTATTTCCATTTTCGCCTCTAACTCGCATTGCTTACACTTGGCGTCAGCTCCCTCTGTCTTCTCGTCCGTACAAACATCTATTTTCCATCCCATTCCGCACCCTGAACACTTTACGGTCTTTTTGACCATGTTAAGATCGTTCACACGGCGGATTAGATACACTTAAAGCCAAATGGTAACACAAAACTCCGCAAGTATGCTACACTTCAAAGCACATGTGTACCTTTCAGCCACGTGGTGGCCGAACAAACAAATAATAATAATAATTGAAAAAACCCAGGCGACTGTCACACAGGAAACAGTACAAAGTTGTAAGCCCTATTAAGCTTCAATCTAGTAGCTTATGTGCTCATATAAAAAAAGAAGCTCGAATCATGCAAAAAAAAACAAACCTATCTGATGCTGTCATTCCGGAGCCCACGAAAAAAGTAGAGGTGGCTACGACAGCGCCATCTAGTGAACACTCCAAGAACTAGAGGTGGCTACCTCCTACTACTACTGCTACATACTACAGAGAAAGGACAGACCCACACCCAAAGGAGCTTCGCCCCTAAAATCTTGTAACATAGAAATTTCTGCGGTCATGAAGGCAAGTTCTGTTGTAACTTTCAAGTATACATTTACTTATTCCAAATACTTCACACTAATTTTCACCAGTCACTAGAGTGTGGGTGGAAACTGCGAATGTGTGGAATGCACGCTGGGAAAACTCACCGTGGAGCCACTCCTCCAGCCGTCTCAGTCATTGTGGTCACTGGGTGCTCCGCCGGCCATCCTTTGAGCTGGAGCTTGGTCCTGCAGCGTGCATTGCCCTGTGTCGCCGTACGCCGTCTATCGTCACAAATTCTTCCCCGCAACTACACCTAAAGTTTGGTTTGGTCCCATGGATCACGCGTTGGTGCCTTGTAAAGGCAAATGTCCGCGCAAAAGTAGCGTCACACATCGTGCACTCGAAGGGGTTCTTGACTCCATGGCAGCGTCGTTCGTGTCCTATTAAGTTGTCGTGGCGCGTGAAATGTAAGCTGCAATAACCGCACTCGAAGGGCCACTCTGACTGGTGGCTTACAAACACGTGCTCCGTGAGACCCTTGTAGGTGTCGAACGCCATACTACAGAAACGACAGGCGTGCTCTTTGTTGTCCCGCTCTGCCTGGGAGCCGGCTCCTCTGATCTTTCCACCCGATCCGCCCTGTAAACAAAGTGTTTGGAGAATGAGCCGCATATAATATATATATATATATATATATATATATATATATATATATATATATATATATATATATATATATATATATATGTGTGTGTGTGTGTGTGTGTGTGTGTGTGTTTGTGTATATATAGATAGTTTCATTAAAGAACAATTAGCGAGGAAGACGCAGAAAATCATTTAAGAATCCGTAATGGTTAATTACGTTAACCATTAAATTGCTGCATGGTGGGGATTGCGTTTGTTCATTGAAATGAAAATTCCACAACGCCGTTTACAAGGCACTGCGTCCTCGTGCAGTATGCCGAATCTAAGGCACTTTGGCGTCAAACGGATCACGAATTCCTATCTTTATTGACCCTCTGAGCGTTATTGGTGCGTTTCGTGTTTCCCCGAGTAATTTTATGGAGTCAATCTTGAAATGCAAATTTACTAGCTGAAAAAGTCTACAACGTAATAAGTCAGGAAACAAATAACCAGGGCAAGTAATTACATTTTTATTGAAGGCATTCTATATGCTGCTCTTGCGCTCTAACATATGCTCTGCCTGATTAGATCGTTGTGGCTGGTATTACGCAATATGGCATCACATGCATGTCTTTCAATAAATAAATCAGGGAAACTCTAGAATGATAGACATTTGATCAAGGTGGTTATAAAAGAGATGGAGACAAGACACACACAGTGTGTTCTTTTGATCTCTTCTCTTCTGTCTTGTGATGGATTATCTGGGGTCGAATATTTTGATATTAAGTTGCCTTGAAGTAAACGATAACAGATCGCCTTGACGCCAAGGTGCTCCGCGGTTTTTGCCGTGCATGACTGTAGGTGATTCAATGAAATGGCCTTCATTTTGCACGCACTCGAACAAACTTATCTGCTGCCTACATGGATAGTACTCACGGTGGAAAAATCATGCGCTTATTCGTTCCAGTGTCCAAGGGATTACGCCATGACACTGCAAACCGAGACGCGGTGTCATAACGTAGTCTCTTGGGCAACAATGCATACGACCGCTCAATCACGCAAGTTTGCAGTTGGGGTGCACAAGGATGTCGTGCGAGAACTGCATAGGCTGCAGTTTAACGTACTTAGAAGCAGTTTGCAGTTTGCATTCTTTACCTGTTAAGAGCAACGTTTATTAACCATAGGTGACGACAATGCCTTTTTTTGCAGCTATTATCCGATGGTGTTTAAAAGGCAAGCGACAGGATATTGTCACGTGGTCGTGACGTCGACGAAGGCAGCAGTGAACACGTCCGAGATGAAACTCTTTATTTAGCCGAACTTGTGGCCGAGAAACTAAAAGTCAAACTACAGCAATACACTGATAGCGGCGGACAGAACGTCGACCGTCGATCAACTGACAAGCGGTCACGCGCGTCTGCTTTTATACAGGCGCTATCGAACTTTCCAGCAATATCATTGGTGGCGGCGTAATCACTAGACAAAGCTGGAACATTCGCGTGCGGGGCGCAATCTTAAGAAACCGATCTACTACAATCGCGACGCTTCTAGAACACTACCACGGCCGCTACATAAAAAAGAGGTGCGGCCTGCTGCGTGGCGCCGAAATGGCGTCCGGGGCCTAGTTCTCCTTGCGCCCGCTCTGGCGCCACCACAACGGTCCAGCTGTTCACGGAGAAGCGCGTCGACAGCCGCGTTTGTACACCCGACACTTACTCCAATCAGGCCGTAGATAAGGCGTTTTATAGTTGCACATTACAGGTTGAATATTGAAGTCGTTATTAGAACTGCCGATTACCCCACATATGTGAACAGTTTGCCCTGGTGTACGAATATTTTGTAGAGTGGGCCTCAATACTCTCCATGAATGCTGCCCGTTTGACTCAACTGAAATGAAAAGTGTCACTCGGTCACTGATCCCCTTAATGGACAGGCAGTCGCCGGGAAAGTTCCAAGGGCTGACTTACCGGCCCACCGAAACGCACCACCACGAAAGCACACACAATTTAAATGTAGGTCCTTTTAGTGCGCCAACTAATGCCGGTTGATGTCCAAAGCAAGAGTTAGAGCCAACAGTTGACAACACAAACAAAATATATTCTGAGTTAAGGCAGTACAAGCGCCACGCAAACATCCACACTCGGCAGGTATCAATTACAACTCAGAGCATCACTTAGATGGTGTTTAAAACAACGGGAACAAACTTACCGTGCTACAAATGCACTCTCATCCATTAGAAACTAACCAAGAACACTTAAGGTGGCGGTTCCACTACCACCATCTTGCCAATAGTTCGAAAAACGACAACAGACGACGCCACTCATCCACGTTTGCAGAAAGCGAGAAAATTGCGCGTGCAAGTATGGTCAGCGTCGCCTCGCGCGTGTTTTATATGTTATATGTCGCGCTAGGTGACGGAAATCGGCCGACAAAAAGCAAGGAGCACAAACGCGGACGGCGTCTTTCACCTACAATCGGGGCCAACTGTTGGCGTCGTTTCAACGACATGACGATAAGTGCCCCAGTTTGTAAGGACAAACGCTCGCTTACTATTGCAGCCCTTGAGAAAGGACAGCGCAGCGTCTAAATACAATCGCTTGAGAACAAAAGAAAAAAAAAACACGCACACACACGCACACTGGTGCTTACAACAGCGTGCACTCACACACGCACACACACATGCTCTCACCCACACGCACGCGCTACGCTCTCACTAACGCACTCACTCACATAATATAATGTGCCTCAGTGAAATAGTATTGAACAAAACATCAATCAAACGCTTCGCAGCGTTTCAGTGGAATTGCACAGCCGCTACTAAAACAATCATTTTGGTTCATTTTAGCGACCGTGGCAGTGACTTTTATAGCATCGCGCGAGCGCATGTCTTTTGTGTGTGTGGGGGGGGGGTGGGGGGGGGGGGGCGTGCTTTTGCTTATTACAATTGGAGGAGGAAAAAATAGACAGACTGATTTCAGCAAATTATAATTCGAGAGTTATCTGCAAAATTTCATCCTCTCAAACTGCAATAAACGGTTACCAAAATAAAGTACATCTTGATGATCAGTTAAAACACATGACTACCACTAATTACCGGAGTTAGAACCTTCTAGAACACATGCTTCTGCCAGCGAGACGTCTGACAATGAATGCGTTTGCGTGAGGAAGAAGACAATGATTTTTCCATGTGAGGCATGATTTTTTTTCTCTTGGGAACAGTAATAAACCAAGATGGTTTGTGCGTTGGAGGGAAAGACACCCCGTTATTTTCGTCTCTTTGCTCTCATTTGTAACCTTTCGCGACGCTGTGCAGGCGCGTTCGTGGTCGTCTCGCACGAGCGTTTACAACGATGAAAGCCAGGCGCAAGACGCGCGTAGTCACACATACTGCTGAGTGAACTTCTTGTATAGCTTCCACAGCGTTGCATATATTGTATGAAACTGAGTATAGGTACATCGGCCAGCGTAGGCGTGCATCCGAGGGGGCTGGGCGCCCCCCCCCCCCTTGGGAGGGAGAGAATACAACATTTATTGGTAGAAATAAGTCGCTATTGGGGGTGGGCCTCCTAGTCCGGAAGACCATTGGCTCTTGCCGCCGCCCGGGCACGACGGTCGACCAGGGCTTGTTGCTGCACTGGGTCAGAGCTGGACAGGGTCGCCTTGGGGGCTTACATGACCGGTCATGTGGGCTTTTACAGAATCCAGTTTTTATTTATGCTTGTTCTATAAAAGCATGAATACACTTATTTGTTGTGGAAAGCTGTGGTTTTCCTTTATTTTGACTTTCAGGCACCATCGACAAGTTTTCCATTTAGGTTGCCGCAAAAGTTTTTCAACAAAATGTTCGTCAGTAGCATATGTATCGGCACTGTTTTGTTCATGTTGCCACTCTCACGTGCGTCTAAGTCAGGTTATTCTTCGTTCACCAGACATTGCACTGTCCGCCTTGTACTTTGCTACGAACTAGTTGTTATCCGATCATTAGTAGTAGTTCTGGCTACGCAGCAAGCCGCTTTACGACAAAGTAGCAGTGCGCAACAGCGTTATCACTAGGTAGAGTAGTCCTCCTCAGTCGAACTGTTTCCTGACACCGTAGCGCTCATTAGTGGCAAAGACAGTGATCGTCTTATCCGAAGTGAGTGCGTCTTTTCACAAAGCACAATATAACTTTTCCAGGGTCCCGTACATTGAATATTCTGCCACGTTGACTAGAACGTTCTGCATCTTCAACAAAGTCTCGCTTCTGTCGCATCGTTGCAACTAGGATGTAATTACCTGATTGGGTACAACTTACCACTACTGGTCAGTGGAAGTTGTCGGCACAGTGCTCGACAGGCATACTTTGAAAATTCCGGCAATGACAAGCTTTCATACGTTCACCATCGTGTCCCCTTTGAAGCGGCGCTACATACGTATCATTCACATGGCATGTCAGCGTCCTTCCTTTCACAATTTCGAACCTCACAGGCACGAAAACACTCAAAGGAACGCGCAAAACACGAGCAGCTGAACCACAAAGAGATGCGCATTACTAAAGACGTGCCGGGGAACATTGGTTCTAAGAACGCGTGACGAACGCGCAATCTTCCTGCATAGCGAAACCATTTGCCGCTTGATGAGACCGCCCCACCTGCTGACGTGGGGCGAGTGGAAAGGGTTCATCACTAAGCCCTCCTCCTTTTACGGTTGGCGTTTGTTACGCGCGGCGACTAGACTTAGCTAGTGAAGCAAACTATGAGGCCTGGAGATATAATTCATGCCTGTTCTACCCGTTTTATTATGTTTAATTGCGCCACTTTTGGCGAACGCTTGAACTCGCATAAAGCAACTTGATGTTTGATTTCATAGATGGAGCTACCACCAGAAAACGCCTGTGAGACTTATGCTTCATTGAAAATATTTTGTATGAAGCACTGAGTGGTCAAGTTAGTGAGCACAAGTAGATAAAAGACACAATATGCATCTACTAATGTGCAATACTCGTCGGCAATTAGCGCCTAAAAGAAAAAAAAAAGCGAGTTTCTACGGGACTGGTCAGCAGGAAAATTACGTAAATTCACTGCTGTCTTGCAGGTTCCCTAATAAAGATAAAGGAATTTTCTCTTCATAGAATCATAGAAAGGTCCTTGCTTCTTCATTATGTAGAAGTTCACAGTATCCGCTTGTATAGTTTTGTCGCTTCATCGGTAATGCGTGACCAAGTACAGCCATAAACTGCCGCATTCACACAATAATAATTCATCAAGTTTTCGTCAGAACACAAAGCAACTTCGCGTGGAAAATAAGTGTAATGTAGTCTACGTAGCCACTAAATATTATCGTTCTGCTTTGAAAAGTAAAAAAGATATTCTCACAAAAACTTTTAATATTTTGCCTATTTTCATTGGAGCATAAATAAATTAGTAATTACTTTATGGCTAATATCTCTTCATAGAAACCTTAAATAGCACTTCTTCTAAAGGTACGGTAAATTTGGTCTTGTTATGTTGAACAGTTTCGCCGTACTGGCAGTACAACGGAGGCTTGTACAACGAAAATGCCTTTTGTTGCTCACACTATATTCATTGCTATTAGGTAACGCTTCCGAACAGGCATTAACACCAGGGTTCATTAGAAAGCGGAGATCATAAGCTTTCTGAATTATTAGAATTAATATTTATTTGTCAAGCGCAGCGAGCACAGTGCATCCGCAAACAATGCGTAAAATGCGGAGGGGGGTTCGGCGGAGTGGGACCGCCACCTTAAAGGCCTTGAATATTCACCAAACGTGTGCAGCCCACAATTCTTCGAGCGTTTCTCGTATATTTCTCTTCCATAAAACACTCAAACAATATACAGCTCTGGTCACCGTCATTCGGCGACACTCTTCTAAACAGTGCTACGGTGTCATCACTCGATTATCCGAGATCAACTGACCGCACTACACGACTCACACGAACAACATAATTTCTTTGCCGGCTTCACCCTACCGTCCTACCCTCCGTCGTCTCTCGTTTGGATCCTTCCCGGCTTCGCGAACACTCCAAGTGATTGCTCGGCTCGTAGCACGTAGCACAGCGACAGCTAGGGGAAATGGATTCGTCTCGCCGGTTCGTTTGCGGAATCGGTCGGTTCCACTTTGATTTCTTGAATTCTCCCGATCTGCGTGGCTGTTAGGCTGTCGCGACCGCGACGGCGTTCTCGGTGGAGAGGGTAGGGGTTCGCCCCGGGCGCCTTTTGATGCTTGTCTTTTTTTTTTTTTTCGTTGCGCGCACCCGTTGGGGGTAGCAGTCAGCGCAGTGGCTTGATGCTGTAGTCAGGATGCGGCGGCGCGCGGCTGTTTTAGCGCTAGTTTGTGACAGAAAGAAGTGCTCTGTTACGAATATTACGCTTCCCGACACTGTAGATCGCATGGGAATACGTGGTACTTCAAAGTAGCGTCTTTTCACACGTTCGAGTTGCACAGCGGCACACAACAGGTTCGCGTCATCACACCGCTAAAAAAAAAAACCGTCTGCCACGCACGCGCACACCAAAAAACCGTACTCATGCGCAGGAAACACGAGGCAAGCTGCTCACACGCGCGGTCGCACACAAGAAAGACACGAGGAAGCACACGGACACGCATAAATTCTGAGGCGACCACATAGTAACACGAACCAGCGTCTGCCTTGGGGACCGTGCTTGTGGCGCCCTCACCCAAAACAGCTGCCGCTCAGCCGACCCGCGCTCGCCCATTGACGGCGACGCGACGCAGCAGGCCGCACCTGTTTTTTTTAGCGGCCGTGACACTACTTCGCGGACAGCGTCGAGCGTTGATAACCGTCCCTGGCTGTCAAACCCGAATACATCTAAACAAGACAAGAAGTGGGCGTGGCATTGCCCCCCTTTGAAAAAGCATCGTCCCGATGCTTGTGAAAGAACATAGAAGAGAAAAAAAACCAAGTGCATACACAAATAAATTACAATAACAAAGGAAAAAAATAGAGCCCCCAGGCTCGCTAACGCGCAAAAAACGGCTAAGGCGCACGACATGGACGACTTCAGGTCGCGCGCGGCGCTGCTGAGAGTTCGTAATGCCGTCAGGGACAACCTCATAGTCGAGTGCGCCGAGGCGTCGAAGTACCCTGTACGGTCCGAAGTATCGTCGAAGAAGCTTGTCACTAAGTCCTCGTCGGCGTATTGGCGTCCATACCCATACACGGTCACCGGGTTGGTATTCCATGTGGCGTCGTCGAAGGTTTTAGCGGCGGGCCCCTCTACGGTGGTCAAGTGGTTATGGCGCTCGACTGCTGACCCGCAGGTCGCGGGATCGAATCCCGGCCGCGGCGGCTGCATTTTCGATGGGGGCGAAAATGTTTGAGGCCCGTGTACTTAGATTTAGGTGCACGTTAAAGAGCCCCAGGTGGTCGAAATTTCCGGAGCCCTCCACTACGGCGTCGCTCATAATCATATCGTGGTTTTGAGACGTTAAACCCCAAATATTATTATTATTATTATTGTAGCGGCGGCTGTCAGTCGTCTGCTGGTTCTTGATCCGTAGGCGGGCGAGCTGTCGTGCTTCTTCGGCGCGCTGTAGGTAGGTGGTCACTTCGATGTTTTCCTCGTCGGTCACGTTTGATAGCATGGCGTCGAGCGTCGTTGCCGGGCTCCGTCCGTAGACCAACTTGTATGGCGTCATCTGCGTCGTTTCCTGTACGGCCGTGTGGTACGCGAAGGTCACGTACGGAAGGATGGCGTCCCACGTCTTGTGTTCGACGTCGACGTACATGGCCAGCATGTCGGCGATGGTCTTATTTAGACGCTCGGTGAGGCCGTTGGTCTGTGGGTGGTGCGGTGGTGGCTTGTGTGGCTGTATTCCAAGATCGCCTGAGTTAGGTCAGCCGTGAACGCCGTACCTCTGACGCTGATGAGAACCTCTGGGGCGCCGTGCCGAAGGACGATGTTCTCAACGAAGAACTTGGCTACCTCAGCGGCACTGCCTTTGGGCAGGGCTTTTGTTTCGGCGCAGCGGATGAGGTAGTCGGTAGCCACGACGATCCATTTATTTCCGCAAATCGACGTTGGGAACGGCCCCAGGAGGTCCATCCCGATCTGCTGGAATGGTCGCCGAGGAGGCTCGATCGGTTGAAGGAAGCCTGTTGGTCTTGTGGGCGGTGTCTTCCGTCGCTGACAGTCTCGGCACGTCCTTACGTAGCGAGTGACGTCGGCGGCAAGGCGCGGCCAGTAGTACTTTTCCTGTACTCGTGCGAGCGTTCAGGAAAGTCCGAGGTGTCCAGCCGTTGGGTCGTCGTGCAGGGCATGCAGAATTTCTGGTCGCAGTCCCGAAGGTACAACGATAAGGTAGCTGGCTCGGGCCGGAGAGAAGTTCTTTACGAGGACATTGTTTTTCAAGGAAAATGATGCCAATTCTCGCCTGAATACTTTTGGGACAACGATGGTCCTGCCCTACAGGTATTCCACTAGACCCTCCAGTTGGGTCGGCTCGCTGTCGTTCGGCGAAGTCTTCGGTACTTATGGCTCCCAAGAAGCTGTCATCATCTTGGTCGTCGGGCGTTGGTGGGTCGACGGGGGCACGAGACAAGCAGTCGGCGTCGGAGTGTTTCCTTCCGGACTTGTACACGACAGTAATGTCAAATTCTTGAAGTCTTAGGCTCCACCATGCGAGGCGACCTGAAGGGTCCTTCAAGTTAGCTAGCCAACACAAGGCGTGATGGTCGCTCACAACTTTGAAGGGCCTGCCGTAGAGGTAGGGGCGAAACTGTGACGTAGCCCAGATGATGGCGAGGCACTCCTTTTCTGTTGTGGAATAGTTGACCTCTGCTTTAGACAGCGACCGGCTAGCATAACTGATAACCCTTTCCAGTCCGCCCGTCCGCTGCACAAGGACGGCGCCGAGTCCTATGCTGCTTGCATCGGTGTGAATCTCCGTATCGGCGTATTCGACGAAATGCGCAAGTATCGGAGGTGTCTGCAGGCGTCGTTTCAGTTCATGAAATGCTTCGACTTGCGCTGTTTGCCACCTGAATTCGACGTCGGTCTTCGTGAGCTACGTTAGTGGCTCGGCGATCCGTGAAAAGTCTTTGACAAAGCGTCTGTAATAGGCGCACAAGCCGAGAAATCGGCGCTCGGCATTCTTGTCGGTGGGTGGCGGGAAAGCGGCGATGGCAGCTGTTTTGGCGGGTCTGGGAGCACTCCAGTCTTGCTGATCACGTGACTAAAAACAACAGCTCCTCGTACGCGAAGCGGCACTTTTCTGGCTTCAGGGTGAGCCCGCAGTTGTTGATTGCTTGAATTACGGATTGAAGTCGCTGGAGGTGTTCGTCGAAGTTCGAGGAATACACAACGACGTCGTCCAAGTAAACAAGGCAAGTCTGCCACTTCAAGCCAGCTAATACAGTATCCATGACTCGTTGGAAAGTCGCAGGTGCCGAGCAAAGACCGAAAGGCATGACCTTGAACTCGAACAGGCCGTCCGGTGTTATAAAGGCGGCCTTTTCTCGGTCTCTCTCGTCGACTTCAATTTGCCAGTAGCCAGTCTTGGGGTCCATCGACGAAAAGTAATTCGCGTTGTGGAGTCGATCCAGGGTGTCGTCTATACGTGGGAGAGGGTACACGTCCTTCTTTGTGATTTTGTTCAGGCGACGATAATCGACACAGAAATATAGGGTCCCATCCTTCTTCTTCACTAACACCACGGGAGACGCCCACGGGCTGTTGGACGGCTGGATGATGCCGTCGCGTAGCATTTCATCGACTTGTTTCTTAACGGCCTCCCGTTCCCGCGTCGAAACCCGGTAGGGACTCTGACGGAGTGGTCGAGCATTTTCTTCTGTTACGATGCGGTGCTTAGCAAGGGGCGTTTGCCGCACCCGCAATGACGACGAGAAACAGTCCCTGTATTCCTGCAGAAGGCGTCGAAGCTGTTGCTGTTGGCGAGCGAGAAGACTTGGGTTTACGTCGAAGGGTGGCTCAGAAATCGTCGTCGTAGCTTCGTCAGAATCTGAAAAGGCAAACGCATCGCTGACGGCCAAGATTTCTTCGATGTATGCAATCGTCGTGCCCCTGCTCAGGTGTCTGTATTCCTGGCTGAAGTTCGTTAGCATCACGCTTCCTTTTCCTTTATGCAACCGAGCAATGCCCCTTGCGACGCAAATGTCACGGTCTAGCAGCAAACGCTGATCGCTCTCGATGACACCTTCGATGTTTTCAGCTTTTTCGGTGCTGACGGAAATTATGACGCTGGAGCGAGGCGGGATGGTGACTTGATCCTCGAGCACGTTAAGGGCAAGTTGACATGGACTCGTATCCGGCGGTGTCGTTTTGTCCGACGATAGGGTTATCGATTTGGTTCTTAAGTCGATGACGGCGCCGTGATGATTTAAGAAGTCCATGCCAAGTATGACGTCCCTGGAGCAGTGTTGCAAGATTAGGAAACTCGCAGGATACGTGCGATTATTGATTGTGACTCTTGCTGTGCAGACTCCAGACGGCGTTATTAGATGGCCTCCAGCGGTGCGGATTTCGGGGCCTTCTCAAGCGGTCTTAACTTTCTTCAACTTCGTGACGAAGGGCCCACTGATGATGCAATAGTCGGCTCCAGTATCGACGAGAGCGGTGACGTTGTGGCCGTCGATGAGAACGTTGAGGTCGCTAGTTCGTCGTCTTGCGTTGCGGTTGGGTCTCGGCGTCGGGTCACGGCTGCGTCGGTTTGTTCCGCTGCTTCCATGTTGCGTCGTCGGGTATTCTTCGGTCCGCAAGATCTCGTCGTGAGGGGTCTGTCTGGTTCGCGTCGTGTTTTGAAGGTTTCGTCGCGACGTCGTCGTCGTCGGCGGAGGATCTTCGGTAGTTCGTCGTACAGCAACCGCACCTCCATCGGTTGCTGCCCTTAGTTTTCCGGACACGGGCTAGGCGACCGGCCCCGGTTTGGGCCAGTGTACGGCCGGCGGTGCGGTGACATGTAGCGGCCGGGCGACGGCGAGCGTGAAGGACGTCGTTCTTGCCACTGCGTTCCGGTTAGGTAGTCGTCGATGTCGCGAGGCCGTTCGCCTGGCTGCGGTCGCGGCGCGTTGATGGGAAATCCTCGTAGTGCCATCTGTCGGTACTGGCAGCGGCGGTACGTGTGGCCGGCCTCCCCGCAGTGGTAGCAGAGCGGGCGGTTGTCTGGGGCGCGCCAAACGTCGGTCTTCCTCGGGGCGGATCGCTGGCCGGCTGGCGGGCGGTATGACGTCGGTGGTGTGGCGGCGCCGGTGCCTGGCGGCGGAACTGCTGCGGCGGCGCGGCGTCTTGACGCGGGCGAGGAGGAGCGTTGCGGCAGACTGCAGCGGCGTAGCTGATCCCTTGTGGCTCAGGATGCACTAGTTGAGGTGTTCGCAGGGATTGCTGTATTTGCTGGCGCACGACGTCAGTAATCGAGTCTACTTCAGGCTGCAAGGACGGCAACAGTTCTCGCAGCTCCTCCCGCACGATAGCTCTGATCGTGTCTTGCAGGTCGTCGGATTGCAGCGCTTGAACCTCCCCGTAGGTCGTCGTGGGAATCCGGCGGTTGTACTGCCTCGTACGCATTTCAAGCGCCTTTTCGATCGTTGTGGCTTCCGAGGCGAATTCCGCGACCATCTTAGGTGGGTTACGAACAAGGCCGGCAAAGAGTTCCTGCTTGTCTCCTAGCATTAGGAAGCGGATCTTCTTCTCCTCGGACATAGCGGGGTCAACATGGCGAAAAAGGCGAACCATTTCTACAATGTACATGCCGATGTTCTCGTTCGGCAGCTGTGCACGAGTCTCTAGCAGAGTTTTGGTTCTATCCTTCCGGACGACGCTCGTGAACGTGTCCAGGAAAGCGGCGCGAAAAAGGTCCCAGGTTGTGAGCGTGGCCTCTCGGTTCTCGAACCATGTTCGAGCGGTGTCTTCCAAGGCGAAGTACACGTTCCGTAGCTTGTCGTTATCAGTCCAGTTGTTGTAAAGGGCGACGCGGTCGCACCTTTCAAGCCAACTTTCCGGGTCTTCGAGCGGTGACCCACGGAAGGTAGGTGGCTCCCTCGGCTGATGTAGCAGCACAGGTGCAGGCACCATGGGTGCTGTCGCCGTCGCTGATGTGGTGGGCATGGTCGGGGTCTTCCTGGTCTTGTCGGGTAGAGGCCCGTACTCCGGTGGGAGACCTTGCTGCCTGCGGCTGGCCCGCTGGTCGGTGTCTTCTTGACGGTGTGGGCTTGGCTCACGGCTTGACGGGGGCGTCCGGATCATGAAGGAACAGCACCTCCACCAGATGTCACGTGGTCGTGACGTCGACGAAGGCAGCAGTGAACACGTCTGAGATGAAACTCTTTATTTGGCCGAACTTGTGGCCGAGAAACTAAAAGTCAAACTACAGCAATACACTGATAGCGGCGGACAGAACATCGACCGTCGATCAACTGACAAACGGTCACGCGCGTCGGCTTTTAAACAGGCGCTATCGAACTTTACAGCAATATCGCTGGTGGCGGCGTAACCTCTAGACAAAGCTGGAACATTCGCGTGCGGGGCGCAATCTTAACAAACCGATCTACTACAATCGCGACGCTTCTAGAACACTACTTCGCGGACAGCGTCGAGCGCTGATAACCGTCCCTGGCGGTCAAACCCGAATACATCTAAACAAGACAAGAAGTGGGCGTGGCAATACCCATCAAGCAAGAACTGCAAACCTAGTTGATGTTTCTCTGTATAGCCACACATGCATGTTAGTTTTTCCTGCGATCACCAAGGCCGTTCGGTATGCTATCTGTTATTCGTTGCTATTCGTTGTTATTCGTTTTTGTAGAGCGCCGACAGCAAAACCTATGGGGAGTGCGCCGGCGGTATCCTACCTAGCACGCAAACGAGGCGCGTCCGATAGAGGGCGACTCCATAACTCCTCGCGGCCAATACTTTTATTTGAGACTACACTCTTAAAAAAAATGGAGTGACCCTCTCTCCTTTAAGGGAGAAACGGCGATGTCCCCAATGTTCGTCTTCAAATGGAGTAACCGTTCCTCCCTTTTCAATGGAGAAACCGTCAAAATCAAGATGGCCGACGCCAGGCCAGTGAAGCGAGCAATAGATTTAGGCCTAGCGAGCGCATCGATTTTCGACTGATAAAGAGTATGCGGCACTGGCAGTCACAAAAAACGATCCCGCTGAGCTTAATATCGAACGCTATGACAATAAAATCAAGCAGACAAACCTGTAGTGATGAAAACCTCGCGAAACGGAACGACGGAACTCGTACGTTTCGCTCGGCCAGCGAGACGGCGTTCACTTTAAAAGAGACGGATAATGCAAAGGGGCTCTCACCCGGAGACTGTACGTTACGCTTGCTGTCTTTATTTGTCGAAGCGTCACACGGTGTAGCGACGTTATCCACGCGTTTGTGCCTCCAAAATGTGCATTCTGTCGCATCAAAACAATCCCGGCGTAGCAGAGCATATATAGTTTCGATAGATAGATGTTCAACTTCATATAAGTAGGTGGAGCTATGAGAGCGCCGCGGCCGCGAAGTAGGTGGTAGCTGGCGCCATCTAGAGGGATTAACCAATACTAAAAAAAAAGTTTCTGTCTGAGGCGGCGCACGTCGATACTGCACACGGCATTTCGGGGAGGTGGGCCCATTCATGGATTACTCAAGGACACCGGAAAGTTGATACGCACATCTTCACTAGGCAGACACATAGTACGCACATTCAATTCAATACATACACAATTGATTCGCATGTATAACACCTACAACACAAACAATTCACTACAGACGCATACGTATAGACGTTTACACATATCCCTCTAAGAAGCGCTGGCCCTTATATAGTCACTGAACTACAGTGGACCATGGTGGCACAAAGATGCGTCATTTTTCTTCAACTTTTTACGATTTCATGGCTGCGTCACAATATACGCCGACATTATTAAATGTTAGCTATGGCTTAGCAAAGCGCATCAGTTAATCTAAAGCCGCATGATAATGAACAATATAATTACAGAGAGTTGATTAAGTTAGTGCGAAAACGACCATATTGTGAACCGTTCATACCATTCCGGCGCCATTTTGAAGTAGCGCCATCTTCCGACAGCGGCCACAGATGAAATTTCTCTTCTTATTGCTTTATTTTCAATAGTTACTGTGTGAGGGCGCAACATCGGCAACATAGTTCAGATTCCGTCGCCTTCGTCGCGTCGACTTCGTTGAGTGGTTTGGCGTTAACATCTGTTCACATTCTGTTCATGCGTTGACCACAAGTATGACGATGGGCCATGGATTCTTTCAACTGCTAGCCCTTCAGTGACAATGCTTCTGATGCGGTACCGCCGTCTCATTTGTGTATACGTACGTTACAGCGCGCGTCGTGCGAAGAAACAAGACAAGATGGCCTCGCCCCGGACGGTGGTCTTTCGAGAGCGATGTCAGTGGCTCTTGGCGTCGCGGCAGCTGGATTACTTGAGTAGAGAAACTGGCGCTACACCGCGCGAATTATGGAAAAGAACGCTACCCACACTACGTGTTCTGTAATATTTCAGTACGCTGTAATGCTGCTCTGCTACTGTTACGTCACGGTATTCGCCTGGCGTGTGAAATTGTGGTCATTGTGCGACAACTGTGTAGTTGTCGTTGTGGCGGTGGTTTGTCTTGCGTTAGATTTGGAATACTCTTTTCACAAAGGTGAGTGAGAGTGTTAGTGATTACCCACTGTGCACAGCTGTCATTAGAAGCGCATATTGTGTTGAGTTTCGCAAGCCAAAGCAAAATCCTGAGAACGAGAGATACATACTGCACGCGTGCATAAGTCGGTCCTAATTCTCAGTGATGGCATGCGTATTCCAAAACGCATGTGACTGAGAATTTTGGCATAATTGACAGAAGTCATTGACTTATTTTTCAGATATGTGCAATTATGATGCAGGTTAACGTTAAAATGCAGTCACGGCGGCCATGTTTCAATGGGGGCGAAAGGCAAAGAACACCCATGTGTTATGTTCGGGTGCACGTTAAAGAACCCCAGTTGATCGAAATTAATCCGTAGTCCCACACTACGGCGTGCCTCATAATCATACGGTGGTTTCGACACGTCAAACTCCAGCAATTATATGTTATAGTACTTTCACGCATGCACTGTCCAGTGGTATCACGTTTGCTAAAATGTTGTAAAAATTAACCTTCATGCTTCTTTATATTGCTTGTTGCATTCAAAAGTGCTTATACTGCTGTGTAAAACTAAAAACGCGTGCTCTAGCCAAGTAGGTTAACGCCGAAAAAAGTTGAATTATGGGTGTACCGTCGAAGGTGTTCATTAAAACAAGACTGTTTTGTGAAGCGGGACTTACTGTATTTATGACAAGCAGATCGTGCGCAAGCGTATACAAACAACACGAGACACACGGAAGTACGCGGCGCATCGCGCACACGCCGAGCCTATAAAAAAAAGAAAAAGGAACTCCACACACGTTAGTCAACACATAGAACAAAAACAATGAACGTCACTCGTGTGTAGCTCCCATCAATCCTAGGTACAAGTAATTGCACGCGACTGGCCGAGATCGATAGCACTGGATAGTCCGGTCTGAGGCTGCCGAGTGACCGCGAAAGGGCAGCCGCTCTCCGCAGCACGGAATCACGTTTGAACTCGGCGTGCGCATGCGCGCGCGCGCAAGTCACGTGGTTGAGGAGAAAAGTTTCTCCCTTGGCGCTTGCCGCAAGAGGGCGCGACGAGTAAATCGTCCGCAAAGGAGAAAGTCGCGGCTCCGAAGGAGGAACGGAGCCCGTTGCTCCATTCTCGCTCCCTTTTTTTTAGAGTGTATATAATCGTAAGCGAAATCACAACGTACACACACATGTGTCACAGATGTTTTGTCGGGTATAAACATCAGGTATGTGCCGTGAGCACGGGCTCCACACAACGGACCAGCCTAGACCCTAAGGTGATTCGCCCCTAAAACTTCTGTAAAGTTAAGGAGCTATTCGCCTGGTTGGCCACCGATGGCGGCGTTGCGAACGGCTCTCCGGTGACGCAAAGGCGGGGATTCGGCGTTTATCGTCTGCTAGGCTGTGGCTAGAGCTGCAGCATTTTCGTTATAGTTCGCTCTCGTCGCATGGCGTTCCTCGACGCTGTATTTTCTTCTATAATTCTTTAAATGGCCGCTAGCATTACATGATGTTAAGAAACGTTAACATTTAACGTATCTTCTATATACCCAGAGCCATCGCGGTCAGGATCAAGCCACCGAGGTCGTAGCGTCACTCACTGGACTGGGTGGCGTTGAAATAGCTTACGTGAAAGCGCGAACGTCCCGCCAAGCGAGTTAAAGAGAGTCTGCGGTGCTTTGGAAGCGAAGCGCGATGAATTTTACGGTTTAGTAGCAAAAGTTAGCGCTTTGTAAACAGACTTGAACGAAAGTTGACACTCCACTCCCCCAATTGTAGTCACGCACAAAAACGTTTGCCGGCAAAATAAAATTTATAACTTCATCGACCAGCGGATTATATCGGACAACTAGCGTAGATTGGGCTAGTTGGATGCGCATTAAAACTTGTTACACGTACTATCAGCTCCGAATGAATCTCCAGCAGTGTTGCGCGTGGTACAGTTCGCACCCTTATGATTACAGATAGATACGCTCATGCTGTTTGCTGCTCGTGAGCCAGATTCATGCTTTCCATTGCGCAGTGCTGCCTAATCGGGTGTGCGTGCATGTTGAGACGTCCCCGGCTACCGACCGCAAAAGAGAAAGAAGGCCACTCAATCCCTCTGGGCTCTACGTCTCAACAACCTTCTACACACAGGGATTCGTGCTGGGGCCGGGAAGTGAGAGACGCTACGACTTGTTCCTAATTGCTGACTCATTCAATTTGATAGAAATTGCAAATGCCGTACATATATGCTGCCCGCATACAACAACCGCTACACAAAACACATGAATAAAACGCTCGATCGTGAACTGCGACACAGGATACATAAGCAAAATAACTGCTACAACATAATGGCGCTAACAAACAAGGGTATTGAGTTCTTAAAGAAACAGCGCAGAAACAGGACTCAGTAAAGGTAACACACGAGGACACACACAATGAAGTTATTAGTTAATGTAACCGCGCAATTTCTCAATGCGCCACCTTCCTTCCAGCAAAGCTCGTCTAAATAAAGATGAAGTTCGTCTCACGAAAGATCCACGTTGTCGGAGGCCTCGGAGCTGGCTGTTCGAGTTGGGGCTCAGGGCTCGTTCCTCGGGTCGCTGTCCAATTCTTCTCCTAGGTCGTCGCGTCGGACATCTTTGTGCTCCGGGCGCCTAAAAATTCTATTTTTTCGAGCCTTCGAGCGAGCGAACTTTCCCAGGCGATTTTTGTCGAGCTGCCCTAACATCGTCCAGCTATTCGCGACTCTTGACCTCTCCTCTCTTTTTGTATCGTTGTCTCGCAGCCGCGTTTCTTGGGTTCCGACTCTGCCCTTCCGTGGCACACAACCAATTGCCACTGTTGATGCGACATATTTCAATGTCAGCCGGTGCGTGCCAGCCTCGTCGGCTGCCCCCGCAGCCCACACCAGTGGAAAGCCCTCTCTCAAGCAAAGTAGAACAAGAAAATGTGCAAGCTCCAAATTAAGAGCGCGAAACGGGCGAGTTGCCCGATGACGCGTCAATTATGGGCGACCAGGAATTCCAACGCTCACAGAAAGCGCGCCGTCTGTATGGCCGATGCGCCGTGTTTCAAGCGCTGCGCTGAAAAGCCTATGGTCTCTCCCCTATCGCCCCAGTTCCCGGTGATTGACGACCCGATGTCCAGGTCGGGTGTCGACGCCTCCAACCCGGTTTCTCCCGCACAATTCGCCGCAGTCGCCGCTTCTTCCTTGAACGCCACATGCGGTCGTTCGCGCAGAACGCGATGAGCCCGGGAGCCGCGGAGCCTGAAGAAATGTAAGGCCTGGCCCTGCTCGGGGACCACATGGAACCGAACAGGGCGCTCCGCTGCCCCACATGCCATAAAGCTGAAGGACGCGCACGGCCTCTTGTCGCTGCAGTGGCCGTACGGAAAAGAAGCTGTCACCCGATACCGGTGTTTGCGCGGTGGACCCGCGAGGACCGTCGACAGATTTCTTCCAGGAACTCCGCTACGAAATGCGCATTCGTTACCACGGGGTTTTCTATTTGCTGAGGCTTGGGTTGAAGGAATGGACGTAAACATCTTGAGAGGCCTTAGGTCCAGTCAGCGTTTTCGGTAATGTCACGATGTCAATGGTGTTGACAGGACGGCGCACATTATACATTTCCTAACGCTTGGAGAACACGCTCCGCTGTTCGTGTTTAATTTGTCACCGATAATACGCATTGGTAAACAGTCGGAAAAATCGGCGAACATGTCCAAGAAGAGGAGAAACAGAGCTCTTCCCGAACATTCTTTCCGCACCTTTTGCTGGCTATTGCTATTCATTACCGTGCTGTAACAAGATTGAATATTTTACGGTGAAAGCTTTCAATTCCTGATCAAACGCGAAAATTCACCGTCGGCGTCCCTAGTCGGCAGCGTCAACACGAGTGATGCAAAAATCATCACACGATGGCGTCACCTTTTGACGTCCTCATGGCGTCACAGACCGCCAATATTTGTGATGTCATAACGTCACATCACATGATGACATCATCACGTGACATTGTCGGTTTGTATTGCCTCCGTGATCGGTGGGTCGATCACGGAGGCAACGCAGAAACAGGCGATGTGTAAAAAGCTTGCAATGCCTCCGATCCTGGAGGAAGTGCAAAACCACGTTACGTCCAAAGAGCATTCGGAAGGAGGCGGAGAACATCGACTGAACATCGATGAGCAAAAAAAAGATGTATTTCGCCTTCGAGTCATCTTGGGCAAATGCGTAAGGGACTCTGCGAGTCTCGTTAGTGCAATGACCGCATGACGCCCTATCAGGAGTCGACCGTTGAGAGTGATTTATACTTTTTTATTGCAAATACATCGTACTACACTCTAAAAAGTAAAGGAGAAAATGGGGGGTGGAGGTTACTCCTTTAGGGGAGTAACTAACCTGCCACACCCATTACTCCTTTTTGGGGGTAACTGCTACGGGACGAACCGTTACTCCCCGTAGGACTTGCTCCTTCAGGGAGTAAGTGACTGGAGCAACGGATGCTCTTTGTAAAAACTCCCACGGGAGCAACGGTTACTCTTTCTCGATACTCCTCAAAGGAGGAACGGATAGTCTTTTTCGATACTCCCACGGGAGGGACGGTTACTCTTTCCCAATACTCCTGAAGGGAGGAACAGCTAGTCTTCTTTAATACCCCCAAGGGAGCGACAGTTACTCTTTTCAATTACTCCTCTAAAGAGCAGCCGTTGCTCCTTTCCTAAAGTGCTAAAGGGAGGAACGGATGCTCTTGGTAAATACTGCTATGGGAGTGACACTTGCTCCTTACAAATACTCCCGAGGGAGGAAGAGATAGTCTTTTTCAATACTCCCAGGGGGGCGACGGTTTCTCTTTACAAGGAGGAATGGATGCTCTCTGTCAATACTCCCACGGGAGCAATACTTGCTCTTTCTGGACACCTATGTGGAGTAACAATTACTCTTTCCCATTAGTCCCGCAGGGAGAAATGGACATTATCTCTCAATACCCTCATGGGAGCGACAGTTACTCTTTCACAACATTCCTCATCGGAGCAGCATGCAGTTAATCATCCTCAATGCCTCACGATGGAGTAACGTTTGCTTGTATTGACTGCTCCTCAAGAAACCAGCAGTCCAGCTCTCCCATCGGGAAATGAAAAAAAGTTTTGAGGAACATGATTTTAATTGGGTTGCGCCAAGTCTGACACAAATGCTCCAGGAGAGGGCAGAAATCCAGATCTATTTGTGAGAAAAATACAATATTGAAATCAGTCTGGCTGTTCACTAGCTCAAGATGGTTAGAGGCACACGGACGAGTGACGTCGGCCGCAAGACGCTCTGAACTTTCAGAACTTGATCGAAGGTCCGCTGAGCTTTCTTGCTGAAAACAATGTTCAGCGCCCAGTACAGCGCGATTTGTGTGGCAATGGCTGCCAAAAGGCTAGTCTCCTTAATAGCAAGGCCCTCCAGACGCACAATAAATTCCCTTGAAGTCAAGAAGCTTCCATTGTATGTCACTGTCGGCACATGATGCGTCTTGGTGGGGTCCTACAAAACAAAAGGCACATTTTAACACAAGGCTTGTTGCTTCATTATTACAGCAGCTGCTTCATGTAGCAACAGATAAACACTGACAAATAAGTGAAATTGCAACTTATTTGCAAAACATGGTTCGACACTGGTAAGAACATTCTTAACAAGTCAAAGCACTTGCAGTAAGGCTACAGGTTTATCCACAGGTTAAAGACTGGTCTCGTTTACACGGAAGCCAATTAATTGGTTCTGAAAAAAAAAACAGGGGCATCTGCTGTTTGCAGGCAGCACGTCATGCTAGCATACTTGATAAAGTAGAACCCTGCTGATATATTTTTCAAGGCCATGTGCAAAAAGAATGTAGGAGCCAGGAAATGGGGAAAAAGTAAAAGTGAGAATCGTAGTGAAATCGACAATCATATCTCAGTGGTTATTGATGAAAAACAAAAAAAAATGTGCAGCGTTGGCTCCTGTACCTTTTTTCCACCTGATCAGCACAATGCGAGCAAATTCGTTGTGGTAGGTGGGAGTTGAGCTGTTAAGAATGAATTATCGACTTGAGAGACTTTAGAATTAGATACCCATTGTGCCACGTGGCTCCTACCATGATAACTTGAGTGTACATTTTTTCCGAATAAACCCAGTGTCTTTGGGTGGCCAGCACCTAAAACGGTATCTTGAATCGACCTTCCGTCGTGATCCTTTCACACCCATAAACAAGATTATCGCTGGATGCACTGGCGATAATGCAACGAGCAATGACGTTCTCAGCTCACTTGCTCAGCATTTTCGGCATAGTGCCAGGTTGGTGTGGCTTGTAAATGGCCGCAAGTCTCGCAACAGTGAAAGACCAAAAACACAGCCCTTTCTCCCAAACTTCACCACCACTGCACCAGGCGCGTAGCCAAGGGGGGGGGGGGGGTTGGGGGGTTAAACCCCCCCGAAATTTTTCAATTTTGCATGTGTATATATACACGCACACATACAAACGCACGCACGAATATACATAAAGTATGGTTGAACCCCCCCCCGAAAAAAATTTCTGGCTACGCCCCTGCACTGCACGCATTGGCCCACTCGGCCATGATCTCATCAATCGACAGAATTGTGGAGTTAAGAGCTGCATTATCGACGAAAACATTATTGTAAGCGATTCCATTGGAGGCATAAAAGCGCCGAGCATGCACAGCATGCTAGCATGACTACAGCAATTACTTGCAAGTAAACAGAGTGCGAGAAGACCATGCCGTCTCTGGTCTTGGTGGCCTTAATTTTGCCAACACCTCGCACAAAAAACATTTTAGAACTATGTGACCTTACAGATGGCTGTAAATTGCAAAAGACGATTGAATAATTGATGATTGAATAAATGTTTAGGGGTAAAATAGACTTCAAATATTCCCGAAAAAAATTGTAAGTTAGAGAAAATAAGCGATTTGTCGCATGTTTGACCGTATTTTTCATACTGATGCGGTCCAAGTAAAAATCCTCGTCATACGGCGTTTGATAGAAGACTTTGTCGTTAAGTAATGAAGAAAGTCTAATGAAATAATTTTTTGTTTTAAGGAAGAAAATAATTTTTGCATTTGGCCCTCTGAACGCGACCTGCATTTCATTTTGTTGCCACTTCGCCCCAAAGCACGTGGTCGCCCTTCCAGCTGACACTCGTCACAGGCAGCAGCAAGATGCGAGATGTATGTCAGTGGCTCGTGAGTGCTCGAAAGTCTTGTCGCGTTGATCTCAGGGCGACGAGTAATCAATTCGCGTTATAATGTGAGCTTGCTTGGCGGGCCCAATGGGAAGTATGGACGCCCGAGAGCAGCCTATGGCGTCGTTGGCACAATGTGCTAGAGGCTGTCTGCACAACTAGCATACACATACTGAAAGAAATAATGCACATTGTATAAGCGTTTTTTCGGGGTATACGTGTTGTGCAGACGGCATCTAGCACATTGTGCCAACGACGCCATAGGCTGCTCTCGGGCGTCCATACTTCCCATTGGGCCCGCCAAGCTCACATTGTAACGCGAATTGATTACTCGTCGCCCTGAGATCAACGCGACAAGACTTTCGAGCACTCACGAGCCACTGACATACATGTCGCATCTTGCCGCTGACTGTGACGAGTTTTAGCTGCAAGGGCGACCACGTGCTTTGCGGCGAAGTGGCAACAAAAAGAATGCCGGGCACTTATGGAGCGCCAAATTCAAAAATTATTTTCTTCCTTAAAACAAAAAATGATTTCACTAGACTTTCTTCATTACTTAACGACAAGTCTTCTATCAAACGCCGCATGACGAGTATTTTTACTTGGACCGCATCAGTATGAAAAATACGGTCAAACATGCGACAAATCGCATAAGTTCACAATTTTTTTCGGGAAGATTTGAAGTCTCTTTTGCCCTTAAACATTTTTGTACTATAACACACTTTCCTGAAAATTATACTACTATTAAGATTGGTTAGAGGAAGTTCGAGATAGCACAAGAAAAAATCACGAACATTGAAGAGTTTTGTAGTTTTTGAATATACGTAGCTGGTAGTGAAACACAAAAATTTCGGAATTAGTGAATAGGACATCTAAACAGAACCTCTGCGATAGCGCCAGCGTGGTTTCAAAGCTCAACACAGAAAAATAGATTTTATATACATTTTTCTATTAGGCGCGGTTTAACAAATACAAGCGAACTTCGAGGGGGCGCCATGATCGTCAAAATTTTTATCGAGCAAAAATGTTTTGCCACAATACTCTATGTGGCACAGGAAAAATGCACAAATTTTATCAGCAAAATCTGCGATGTGCGTGCACCACGTCTGGGACACTTGGCATGGAATGACCCAATAATAATATCTGGGGTTTAACGTCCCAAAACCACGATATGATTATGAGAGACACCGTAGTGGAGGGCTCCGGAAATTTCGACCACCTGGGGTTTAACGTGCACCTAAATCTAAGTGCACGGGCCTCAAACATTTTCGCCTCCATCGAAAATGCAGCCGCTGCAGTCGAGATTCTATTCCGCGACCCGAAGGTCGCGAGATCGAATGACAGGGCCAGCAGCTGAGTGCCATCCCTAACCACTATACCACCGTGGCGGGGCTTATCCATTGAAGTTGCAACTAGCAACTGAGCAAAGAGGCTTATCCATTTGAGAGGCCTGTTTTATAAAGAAACTGACTACGAGCAAGACTTCGATTTGGGCGAGTTGGTACATGCTTAGCTGGGGAAAAACAGCGCAAAAAAGGACGAGGACGCAGGAACACAATACACTGTACGAGCGTTGAACTTACAACTGACATCTTTATTGCACCAACCGCTCGTTTTTACAGCGCATTAAGCCGAGCACGCCATTCCAATCAAACCGCCAATCAAAATCATCAGGTATGCAAACTACATTGTCACTGAAAGCTATCACATGTACATGAATTACACCGTGCGCATGCATCTTCCACACTCAGATAAAATGAACTAACCAGTTCCTAACAAGGATGAACAAGCAACAACAAAAAAAAAACCCTGTAATACCTTCCACGTTTTCTATGATGAAAGAAGTGAGGGCTAAATTCGGTGCAACAATGTTGTCATCAAGGCTTAGATGGGACCAAATTTGGCAATAACGTAAAATTTAGCGCTGCCGGATTTTTATAGAGTATGGACGAAGCTCAAAAATGTAACCCAACGCTGCAGTAATCGATGACAAACGCTGCTGTAACCGCTACAACATGAAGATCAAGCACTCACCGTTAAACCGATGGTGGAGACGTCAACTTCAGAGAACATGTCCAACTCCTTTATATGTTCCATTGAATCCCGCCCCGTCTACGGCTCGTCGAAAGTGACGACGGCATTTCTGTCGCCGTATGTAACGAGGCACTTCGATGACATTGGGCGACAACGGCGCAAGACAAAGAACAGTTCTCAAGCCTGCCGCGGTACATGCATTCGCTCACACATACACGGTGTAGTGTCTCTACGACTCGATTGCTCTAGTCCTGAAACACCCAAAAGTGAAACGAAGCCAGTGATTAAAACAAAACGAACTTATTTACTGATACACCAAAATAGGAAACGTCCACGCAGCTCAAAAGGTTCGCTGGCGACTGATATTTTCCCGGTCCGCTGGGCCTGCATTCTCCTCCTTGCACCACAAACACACGCGCACAAAAACAACCACCGACACTGGCATGGGCGTCAACAGGATTTTGCCTTGGGGGGTGCAAACCCGTGTTACATCGCGTCTGGGGGAGGAGGGGAGAGAGAGAGAGCTGGCATAGCTTGGGGTGGGGGGGCAAGTGCCGGTGTGGCTTGAGGGGAGCAAGTGCCCCTTTTGCACCCCCCTGCCTCGCCCATGGACACTGGTGCACGTGTCTCCCGTTTTATGGCCCACTTCGGAGGAGAGAACAGTAGCGGTTTCAGTCAGGCGCGCTTTCAATGTTCCAAGGCCACGGTCGCGGGGGCCGTATGCTAGACGCGTGGCTTCCCAGCACTCCGAAACAAACTGTCCGCGCCACACGGCACGTATCCACGTGCGGTCCTCGCTGCCATGACCGCTGATTTATCAGTAGCTCTACTGATGCTTGTAATTTCTGGTGATTCAGTGAAAAGGCGACGGAATCTACTGCTTTTTGGTCTTTTTACAAAAATGAAAGGAACCTCTACGTTTTATTTAGTAAAGTTTACATTAATGTGATATGACCAGACAAACAAGAAATTTCCTTCTTTGCGATGTTCTTAAACGCAGCACTACTTTTGACTGACGAGCCATAGACACCATAGAGTTTCATAGAGTAAGTATTACAGGAAGCTCTATGTTATGAGCAAATACCAGCAAGTCGTGAGACAGAAATGTGAATGCACAACGCTACCCACAGCACAGGGCCTACCTTTACCGTTCAATCAAGGTCATCCTGTCATCTCTCTTAACACTTTTATTTTAGTTATTTATTCATCCACTTATTGCTTACAAGAAACGAACGAGCATTGTTACGGCCACTAATATACATTTTCCAGGAACTGACACTTCGCAACGCACTTAACGTGAAAATATGCTCAGTAGTGAAAGGAGATCTACCCCCACACCCCCGCGTCCCTCCCTCTCCTTCTCGAGGCATGCGGGAGTAAGTGTTGCCATTCGTCCTCCCGTTCCTCTCATTTTGACGAAGGACCAAGCAGTTACCCTCCGAACTTTGCGCACGGCACGCATGCTTCTGCAGTTCGTCCTTCGAGGGAGTAAAGCGCCCTTTTTCGGATGAACTGCGCAGTTGCTCCCGAAAACTTTTTAGAGTGTATGACTTTTGGGGCGAAAGCTTTGTATGTATCTACGTTAGTATGATTACACTAATTCTGTTCAGCATACTTTCAAACGGCCAGGAACGAGTGAGCAAACGTTGATTTATTAACGTAAGGGTTAAAATATTCTGCAAAAAAAAAACCCTGCACCACCTACGCAATATTTCATATCACCGTCGTGCATCCCCTTGTGACACGTTTTCTCACCCTGTTTATTTCTTGTTTAAACATCAAGTACTTACGACGCGCTTACACAGCAGCTGCTGAAAACTTGGGTTTAGTCAAAGGTTGTTGCCTGTAACGACCATTTAATTTATTGAGTGACATCACACGTCGCTTCTGATGCGCTTAAACTCCGAACAAAGGGAATGAATCGAAGGAGAAGGCTTGGCAGCCGAACACGCGCCGCACGCGACATACGTATACTGGGCTTTAACGCAGATACGGTAGCCGAAGCCCGAACGCTGAAATCAGCGATCAAAAATGGGCCGAAAAGTCATTTTGGGTGCGCCACAGCCATAGGAAAATCGTGAAAAGAAGTCGTCGCCATACATGCAAATATACACATGAATGGCCAGCAGAAAGTCCGCTCAATTTCGCTGGGCATTTTGCTTGAACATTCAGTATAAATTGCTTTATGAACTTGCCCACTAATAGTTCAATAACTCTAGCGGGAGAGACAGGCCGCTAGCGTCGAGCAGCCTTCACGTAGCGAACGCGCCCGCGAAGAGTGGCACCCAAGTCCCCTCTCTGACGTCACGTGCGAGAGGGCGCCACTCAAAGATCTCGAGGTGAATAGCTTTACACTTGGAACAAGGCCGCGGGTGCAATGCTATACCTCAGGTTGCATTAGGTGGTCGTAGAACAGGCACATAATTTAGGAGATATCACATACAAAATATCTCGCATAATAAAAGATCATAAGCTGCTGAAGCGAGGACGATGCCGACCTTTAACAGCCGTCATAACGAGATGGTAGCATCGGCACAGCATCATTTGCGTGTCAGTAAGGTTGGCGAATGGGTGAACCCGAAGCGTTAAGCGTGCTTACCTTCTGGGACCGCCTCCGGGAGAGCGCTATTCGCCCACGAAGCGTGTCGGGGTCGTTACGGCTCTCCGCAGACAAAGTGGGGAACAGGTGCCCGGTAGCGGCCCGAAGGTGGACCACTCATCTAGGACGGCCCGAGTTTACGCCACAGGAAACCGACCTGACGGAGCAGGGAAGCCGATCTGACGAGCCTAGACATCGGTGGGCTGTTTGCTTGCTTGCTTGCTTGCTCCTTGCATTTGGCTCACACCCACACCGGGGGATTGGCCAAGAAGCCGGCGGTTACAGTCAATTGAAACATTGGGTTAAAAAAGAAAATCAGGGAAAGGGAAAGGTGGCATTTTTCAAGTAGAATAAGGTGATTCTCGTGATAAGAGAAAAGGAAATAACGAAATAAATAAGAATTTGTATTCGGGAAAAGGGGATGTTCCTCGGAGCGCAATGCAGTGGCAGCGCGTGCAGGAGAACTTTGTCGTCGTTGTTGTTGTTGTCCTCTGTGCATGGCTCATACTCAATGCAGGGGATTGGCCGAGTAGAGGGTGAATTTTGCTAATAGTAGCTTAAGGTTGTCGTTCGTAGGAGCTATTAATAACTAATATAATGAATTGATGTTTCAAATATTGGTAATGAAATATTTAACACAGGCAGAATTTCGTAAGATATTCTTGTAGACTGTCGAATGAATGCCTCAATGGCGAAGAAAACATCCCTGTGGCTGTATCCCAGAGTGGTGGCCCCCCAAAAAAGTATAACCGGCTCTGATACTTCGAGGCCCAGCTTTCGAAGAAGTGGCTCTATGATTCTTTTCCTCAATGTCATGAACCGTCGACAGGATAAAAAAAAATTACCGATTGTTTCCTCCTGATTGCAGAAGAGGCACAGTGGGGAAATCGCTAAACCTGCTCTATGTAAGTAAAAATTGAGGGAGCTAACGCGGCAACAATATTTCGTCATGACTGCTTCCATTATTCTTGACGTGGATAAATTGCTGCGCCAAGAAAATGAGAGGTGCTTATACTCGGGAGAAGCAGTCAATGCTGAGTCTGAGAAACTTTTAGGGGCGAAGCTCCTTAAGGCGGCACCCGTTCGTCCCTCGTAGTCGTCGTAGTAGTCGTAGTGCGTAACCAGTCTTACGGTTTGATCTCCAAGGTGGTGGCGGTGGGAGATTTTTCCTGTGCGTTGTTGAACAATAAAAAACTCGGAGAGTGCGCGTTAACTAAAAGCCGAATTCTTCTGTCTCTCATTCCCCATTAGCAGCCATTGGCATGTTCCAGTAGGAAACGTTAGTAGAAGTAGAAGTGTAAGTGTTAGCTAAAAGCCGAATTCTTCTGTCTCTCATTCCCATTAGCAGCCATTGTTTACCTCCAAGGTAGTGCCTGGTGAGATTTCTCCTGTGCGTGATTAAACAATAAAAATTTTGTTCAAAACGCCGTTGATTGATGAAATAAACCAACGAAAGACGCCAGATGTTTTGTAAAAGCAAAACGAAAGAACGCCAGATGTTTCTAAAGCAAAACGAAAAGACGCCAGCTGCATAACGAAAGACGCCAGATGTTTTATAAAGCAATGGTTTTCTAAACAATGAAAATTCACAGCGTACATGTAAAATTAAAGTGAGCTGCAAGTCGTCATAACTCATCGAACCTTTAGTATAAACGCGCCCGATCTCACGTCGGTGATGATGTACTGGGCAGAATTCACGGAAGATTCACGGTTTACCGATGAACCTCCGCAGCTTCGCCCACTCATCATCATTCACTCCGTGGATATGCTGTGATTTTTTAATTACGATAGACTTTCTTGGGGAACTTAAACGCAGAAATATTGGTCTGTCACTCTGTCTTTCTGTTTGTCTGTCTGTCACCCGATTCAGCCACCCAGCCAAAGTTGAACCACTTGCTTACCGCCCACCCATCTTGAACTGGTACGGCTGTTCATACTTGTGAACGTTGTCGATCAAAAAGTAAATATTACGCATATCTGAGGCGCAACATCACTAGGTAAGTATTAGGTGGTGTGTTCCTTTATTAGAAAATACATAGATACGTAATTTTAAAGGCCCTAGTTTCTTAAAGGGCCCCTAAACCACCAACAGACGCTCGCCTGCTCCTCTCCATGCCTTTGCTCTGTCGACAACAGCCACCATGACGTCACCTGTATGACTGAGTGACGTCGCGAGCAAGAGACGCTGTCAGTGGGCGTACAAGAGCCTGTTTACTGCTAGCAGATGCGCGCGTTTCTTGCGTTTCCACCTCGGACGCTGAGGAAGGGCACTAGAAGAGGGGAATAGACAAGCCGACGAACGCAGCCTAGCGAAGGAAAGAGCGAAACGAGAAAACACGTGCAACTCTGCCAGCGTTCGCTGTAGACTCGTGCACAACTGCAACGCCACAACTAAATTTCGACCTCTGGGTGGTTTAGGGGCCCTTTAAGCTGCGCTGAAAGTGCGGCTTCACTGCAAATGCCATGCTATGCGCGCCGACGAACGCCCTCTGCCACGGAGGAAGGAAACCGTCTGCACAAGCTCATGTTTCCCGACGTATTGCGAGATGGCGTCCGTATCTCACGCAGCGCCTCCTCTATCGTCTTTAGACGGCATTTGCAGCGGAGCACGCAGATACGCGGCCATTTTCCTGTACGTTAGTGAGCGAAATCTTGCCATGGTGATGTAAACTGTTAGCGGGAAAACACGAATAATCGGCGCCAAAAGGGACGCTTTTGCTAAAGAATCAGCCATTTCATTTAACAACAAACCTTTGTATTTGTTTATGTGTGCCTTGTACTTTTCATCAACTATATTTATACCTAAGGGAAATCTTTCAACTAAGGCATTTGGAGCCTGTGTCGTATGTATATAGTTGTATATAGCTGATATCCACCGCTCTCGGCTGGCAACCCTGGTTGGCTGCGAGCCCGATTATAGTGAACTAGAAAATATGTTCTAGTTCACTGTACAGCCCGATGGTGGAAATACAGTGCCTAGAATATACTTACTAGTATGCCGACCGCGGGCGTCGCGGTAGCACGCAGAATGATGCCTTCCACCGGTGGCTACCAGGCGGCGATAGCCGTAGGGACCTTGCGATGTCGAGCGGCGTCTCTAACCAACGCCGGTGAGAGGCGCCGATGGGCTGTCCTAGCCCGTTTCGCGCTGCGGAACGTTCGTTTCGGTGCAGAGCATAATCGAAAGAATGCGATTTTGTTGCCCTAACAAACGATCGCACGCAGAGTTATCTGTACGCCGCTCAATAGGAAACCCAAGCTCAAGTTTACGGCGCAGCGACAGCGCCGCGCTGCGGCTCTGGGGAGAAGCTCTGGCGAAACTGGGGGCAGGCGCAGCCGACTCGGCCTGTTGTCAGCAGTAGGAGCACGCACGCGCGTTGCTCAGTCGGCGCGGAAAACTGGGGCGCCATGCTTGGCACACTGAACCGAGAGGCTTGCTGTGCGAAGCTGCATATCCGCGTTGACAGAAGCGACCCCGCGGAAGCGGGGGCCGATGTATTGCTGTGTCCCTGGGGCACACAGAGCCCTGGGGCACACCAAAAGTAACCGGAGAAGAGGGTGAGCAGTAATTATTGGCAATAACGTACTTTGAGCGATTAGTTAGAAAAAACTCGATCCAATGCCGCCATCAATATTAAGGGTCCTAAGATTGTAAAGTAGTAGGGGATGATTAATCTTGTCAAAGGCCTTTGAAAAATCTAAAAAAATGCAATCAACCCCTGAATCCCGATCTAGAATGGAATGTAAGGAAAGGGTAAAACAGAGCAACGGACTTTTGCATGAGAATGATTTTCTAAATCCATGCTGCGACATGTTAAACAACGAGTTTGATTCGAGAAAGGTGACCAAGTTAGAGAAGATGATATGCTCCAAAAGTTTACATGGTATACAAGTGAGTGAAATAGGTCGGTAATTCGTGACTGAATGCTTGTTTCGTGACTTATGTAGTGGAACCACCTTCGCCTCTTTCCAAGCGGATGGCGCCGCACCATCATCCAAAGACTCTTGAAATACTTTGCACAAGGAAAGAGATGAGGTATGTTTAGTTTCTTTAAGAAATCGTCCGATTATATTGCCAACACCAGAAGCAGAGCACACTCGGAGTGATTCAATTAACTTCACAATGCATGAGATTGTCAGGCGTTGTCGTAAGAATCAAGCCTCTTAGACTAATTTTTCACAGTCACTGCACTGGGGGTGCACATGGACAATGTGTTGGCTCCAGATTGGGAAGACAGCACGGACAAACTACTCGAATCTTCTCAGGGGTGATCTTCGCGTGCGCTGGTCTCCTTTGAGCTGAAGCTTGATGTTGGCTCATGTTTTGCCTTATGTCTTCTCAGTCCTTCCATCGTCACAAACACTTTGCCGCAGGTACACTTGAAATTTGTTTTCGTCCCGTGGGCCACCATACGGTGCTTTGTTAACGCGGAAAGGCGCGTGAAGGCCGCCTCACACGTATTGCACTTGTACGCGCCCTTCGCACCATGGCAGCGTCTTTCGTGGCGGACTAAGTTGTCGTGGCGAGTGAACCGGATCCTGCAGTTGGTGCATTCGTATGGCCATTCACAGTGATGACTCTCGAAAACGTGGTCTGTGAGGCTCTTGTCGGTGTCGTAAAACGAGTCACAAAAGCGGCAGGCGTGCTTTTGGCGTTCGTCCCGCTCTGCTGGGGAGCCGGCTGCTCTGTTGATTTCAGATAATCCGCCCTGCAAACAAAGTGTTTGGAGATTAAGCCGTGTATATATATACATACAACATTTCATTGAAGAACAATTAGCGAGGAAGACGCAGAACACCATTTACCAATCCGTAAGGGTTAATTAAGTTGACCATTAAACTGCTGCATGGTGGGGATTGCGTTTTTTCGTTGAAATATAAATTCCACAAGGTCGTTTACAAGGCACTGTGTGCTCGTGCAGTGTGCCGAATCTAAGGCAGTTTGGCGTAATATGAATCACCAGTTCGTATCTTTATTGACCCTCTGAGCGTTATTGGCGTGTTCGGATTTCCCCTAGTCATTTTAAGGAGTCAATCTTCAAATTCAAGTTTACCAGTTCACGAGGTCTACAACGTAATAACTGAGGAAAGAAATGACCAGGGCAAGTAAATACATTTTTATTGAAGACATTCTATATGCTCCTCTTGTGCTCGAATAACATATTCTCTGCCTAATTAGATCGTTGTGGCTGGTATTACGCAATACGGCATCGCATGCATGTCTTTCATCAAATAAATCAGATAAACTGTAGATTGATAGAAATTTGAGCTAGGTGGTAATATAAGAGATCCAGACAAGACACACACTGTGTGTGTTCTTTTAATCTCTTCTCTTGTGTCTTGTGATGGAATATCTGGGGTCGAATATGTTGATATTAAGTTGCCTTGAACGTAAAAAATAACTGATCGCCTTGACGCCTAAAGTGCTGGACATACGGTGCGATTTCGGATGCGATTCGCCGTACGGCTGTTCGCGCCAACAGCCGCATCCGACGAGCATCCAACTTGCTGAATATAGCCGCGCGGCTGCCGCGTCGGTCAGACGGCCGCAGCCAATGGCAGCGCGAGAGGCGTCTGACGTCACGCCTCTGGTGGCACGTTTGTTGCTTGTTTGCGCCTTTGTTATCGACGCTCGGATGGCTCCGATCGTGAAAAACCTTGGTTAAACTTTCTTTTTGACATCAAATTACTCATAATTGAATAAAGTTACGTTTGCAGTGTGCCATTTCTGCAAGGCGGCGCCCGTTTGTGAACCACTAGCGAGACGTCGAGCCGTGATGGAAGGCCACTTCACAGAAAAACAGCGGCACCGGCCGTCTCGGCGAACCGGCCCGCTTCGCTTCCACCTTCGCGCTTCAAATCAAAGCCATCGAGAAAACCAATTGCGCATGTAAACGCGTCTCATAAGAGTAAACGTTTTAATCGTGTTGATAAAAATAGGCGCACGACAATGAGCTCGCGTTTGATCGCGAACGGCGCTAGCGACAGCGTCCGCCTTGCTAGGCCTACGCTCGGAGTCGTGATATGCCTCTTGTCAGAGTCTTGGGTGAATGCAGGCTGTTCGGATCTGTGTCGCTCGCGAAGGCATAGCTTTATTGGCAATGTTCTTACAGAACGATGCGAGGCTGTGTAAGGTTGTTTGTTTTGTACTCAATGAAGAGGATAACGATGTCTTCCGAGCGTGCAAGCCGAGGTGCCGTGTGTGCGCGGAGCCTGCGCGCTGACTGCTCGTTCGCCCCATGTGTCCTGAATCGCCGTATGCCGCGTGCGGCGTCTCACGTCGGATCGGATGCCAAATTGTACCATGTGTTTAGCGCTTAATACGGAGCTCCGCTGTTTTTGCCGTGCATTACTGTGTGATTCAATGATGCTATTTTGCACGCACTCGAACAAACATATCTGCTGCTTACATGGATCGTACCCACGGTGGAAAAGTCATGCACTTATTCGTTCCAGTGTCCAAGGAATTGCGCCATGACACTGCAAACCAAGACGCGGTGTCATGGTGCAATCTCTTGGGCAACGATGCATACGACCACTCAATTACGCAGATCTCGCTGTTAGGGATGTCGTGCGAAAACTGTATAGGCTGTAGTTTAAAGCACTGACAGGCAGATTGAAGTTTGCATTCTTTACCTGTTTAAAGGAACGTTTATTAACCATAGCTGACGACAATGCCTATTTTGCCGCTATTATCCTATGGTGTTTACAAGGCAAGCGACTAGATATCCTTCAAACAAGAACTTCAAACCTATTTGATGTTGCTCTGTATAGCCACACATGCAGGTTAGGTTTTCCTGCGATCACCAATGCCGTTCGGTATACTATCTGTTATTCGTTGCTCCTGTGTTGATCAAGCCGTCGCTCTGATTTCGATGTGGTGAAGGACACCACATCGGTCACCATCGCGTCGGTCACTGCGTTCGCATGCAAATTCACGTGAAATTTGCGCAGTAACTGAGTTCACAGCGAGTTCGACATGAAATCGTTCTTAAAAGAGACTAAAATTGGCGCCATTTTCTGCAAACTACGCGAGAGCGTTTTGTCGAAGTGCACCTCGCATACAGCGGACTGTCAATCTGCTTGTAAGAACGGGGATCGCCCTCCGCCACTGCGCCGAGACAGCCCCGTCATTCGGCAAGCCAGATAGCGACAGGTTCTTTTCAAAAGACTGCAACTAATTACACGACAACCACTTTTTTTGGGCCATGAATACACATATAGAGTTGCCGGAGCACAGAAAGAAACGCCCAAGGTCATTGCGGACAGAGTCACTGAAGGAGCAGAGCCGGCATGATTTGCACTAGGGCAGCAGCCTGGGCTCGATGTGACATCACACAGGGTGAATGCGCAGAAGCCGAGGCCATAGAAGAGACTTGACTGACACGAGGGCTGACTTACAGTGTTTTATCTGGAAACAGGCAACCACATATATGGCTGAAAACCCGTGAGACAACACGTGTGCGCCGTCCACACACAATTCCTAAACATAGCTCTTTCCTAGAAAGATTAATTGACGGTTTCGAAACACAGGAGTCACCTTACCTATCGATCAATTCCGCCTCAATAATCTCGCGTGTTAATTGATTTCCACTTCTCCTCACAACTCAACACTCATAGTAAACGAGATCACGTGGTGATTACAGTACAAGATCTGCAGTGTACATCTAAAAACCCTCCTCACATTTCTTACACGCTGTAACGATGCTCCCGGAGCCTATCATTAAAGCATCGTCCACTTTGACCAACATAATTGTTACCACGAGTCAAAAGCACTCTATACTGCATCTTTTGCGCAGTGAACGAAATCGGTTTGAAGCTTTTACTGCACTCAGCCTTCTTGGGGGCACACGGGCTAATAAATCTGCACAAACATCGCAGTTTATCGGGTGCAGAAAATCTTTAAGGCTGGCACGTTCAGCGATGCGTTTAAGACGAGTGCGGGCGAGTACATGCGGGGTATCCCTCGCATGTACTCGTTAACGTTGCCGAAGGCCTTCTGAATTGCATGTTAGCGCAAACAATCACTTCGCCGCCCACGAATAATATAGTAGCAGTTACTCCGTACAATCACGAGTTTTCACATTGTGTTAAATGCATCGGTGAACGTTCCAGGGGTAAAGTCATTTTTTCTGCTCCCGACAAACTGCGACCTTCATGCAGATTGACTAGCGCGTGGGCCCCACAAGAAGAGTGTGCTCCGTAACTTTTAGCTAGAACGAGTTCGCAGCGCACGCGGACTGACGAAAGCAAAATAAAATAAAACGAGAAAAAAAGCGAAGAGCAGACGCGGCATGCGGACTAGGTATTTCGGCGCACACTGCCTTGAGAAGAAGCTTGCATAGACGTGCCTGTTGGGGCCTTTGTGCCGATAGAGTAGTGTATGAATGAATAAACTTTATTACATGTCCGGGCGAGGCGGGGGGAAGAGTGGATTAACACCTGCTCCATCCCACTCTCCGTCGATGATGACGGCGTCAGGTGACGGCTTGAGGCAAATATTTTCCGCAAAAGTGCGCAGCCGCATTTGTGGCACCGTTTACACACGTTTGTATACGTAAATAATCACTTTAGTCTATCTGCAACACTGACATGCAATGTTGATCAATCGTGCCCTCTCGCGCGTGTGCGACTTCGGCCGTCTGTTTTAAAATGCATATATTGTAATATTCTTCTGCAAGTCCAGCTTGTGTTGCCGGTGAGCAACAAAATTGCACGGAGAAATAAGGACTGAGGTTGAAGATCGCTTGTGTGGGCGCCAGTAATTTGCGAACCGAAGCGCAGTGCCGATCTTGTTGACTACAAAAGTCACGTCGGTGCTTTCTTTTTCTTTGTTCAGACACCCGATACAATCAATTATATTTAGTGTTACCTGGTTCCAGGCATTGTCACGGCCTCCTCCATGCCTGAACAGCACACGAAGCATTGGGAACGTCTGAAAGGATGCGATATGCAACTGATTTCGCCTTCGCATCCAGCAAAACGTGGCGCATAGCCCCCGAGATTGCGCGCCGACGGGTTTCCCGCCGGTGCGCAATCTCGGAGGTCATGCATGGCGGATCGAGTTTACGGGCTTGTCGGCACATAGCGCTGTACATTTTGAGTATTTCCTATTGTAGCGAAGAAGAACGCTATGATGGGCCCGTATTCTAGTTAACGATCACGAAATGTGATAGCATCGCGTTTGGGACGTAGAACCTGATGCGTTCAATAAGTAAAGAAACATTTGCCTAGGACGAAATTGTTGCACTGACCGTTGGTGTTAGGAATGTCTTGCAACGTAGCAGTGAGCGTACCGTACGAGCTAAGAGCAACCCGAGTGCGACGTTTTCGAGCGTATGCTGGCTTCTACGCAGTCGCCAGGCATGGCTGTGGCATCCTAAAATATAGGGCATGTTGAAAGTGCTTACAACGTTTCTTGTGCAATTTTTTAATGCACAGTATAATATTTAAAGAATACAACGTTGTGTGAAATGTATTTTTGTTTAGAGTTTAACATGGCGTACTCGGAGAGTTCAGCTGTAAAGTGCCGCCGCAGCGACATCGTCTCAACATCTCAAACATGTTGCGGGCGCACAATAAACCACGCGAGCAACGCACAGTTCACGTTCCTGGAACGTTCAAGCGAAGAAAAAATACGGGCTAGCAAAAAAGGAGTACTGAAAACACCCCAAGGTAATTTTGGCTGAAAGGTTCGACGTAAAAGTTCTGCGCACATCCACTGGAGATTGAATACTATAAGCTACCATCTATGCAACTCAAACGCTGGAATTCACCACTAACCGACGGTGATAAGGTGTGTTCGTTTATTCCAGGCATGTCAGGAGTGCCGTAGAGCACCGTCACGTCGACGGAAATACTAGATGGCGCACTCACTTTTCCGGTTTTGCTCAATAGCCAATCAGCGTGTACCAAAGGCAATACTTCTGCGATTGTCGCCTTTTGCAATCGTCCGAGAATCCCCTGGAGTGGAACATACTCGCCAGCGCTGTCTTGTGCTGCACGTTTCTCGGAGAACGCCTCTCGCCTGGAGGGCTTCTGCGAGGTGTTTTTGTAGAGCGCCGACAGCAAAACCTATGGGGAGTGCGACGGCGGTATCCTAGCTAGCACGCAAACGAGGCGCGTCCGGTAGAGGGCGACTCCGTAAGTCCTCGCGGCCAATATGACTTTCATTTGAGAATATATAATCGTAAGCGAAATCACAACGTACACACACATGTATCACAGATGTTTTGTCGGGTATAAACATCGGGCATGTGCCGTGAGTACGGCCTCCACACAGCGGACCAGCCGAGACCCTAAGGTGCTTCGCCCCTAAAACTTCTGTAAAGTTCAGGAGCTATTCGCCTGGTTGGCCACCGATGGCGGCGTTGCGAACGGCTCTCCGGTGACGCAAAGACGGGGATTCGGCTTTTATCGTCTGCTAGGCTGTTACTAGAGCTGCAGCATTTTCGTTATAGTTCGCTCTCGTCGCACGGCGTTCCTCGACGCTGTATTTTCTTCTATAATTCTTTAAATGGTCGCTAGCATTACATGAGGTTAAGAAACGTTAACATTTAACGTATCTTCTATATACCCAGAGCCATCGCGGTCAGGATCATGCCACCGAATTCGTAGCGTCACTCACTGGACTGGATGGCGTTGAAATAGCTTACGTGAAAGCGCGAACGTCCCGCCAAGCGAGTTAAATAGAGCCTGCGCTGCTTTGGAAGCGAAGAGCGATGAATTTTACGTTTTATTCGCAAAAGTTAGCGCTTTGTAAACAGACTTTAACGAAAGTTGACACTCCACTCACCCAATTGTAGTCACGTACAAAAGACGTTTGCCGGCAAAATAAAATTTATAACTTCATCGACCAGCGGATTATATCGGACAACTAGCGTAGATTGGGCTGGTTGGATGCGTATTAAAACTTGTTACACGTACTATCAGCTCCGAATGAAACGCCAGCAGTGGTGCGCGTGGTACAGTTCGCACCCTTATAATTACAGATAGATACGCTCATGCTGTTTGCCGCTCGTGAGCCAGATTCATGCTTTCGATTAGGCATTGCTGCCTAATCGGGTGTGCGTGCATGTTGAGACGTCCCTGGGGTGCTATGCAGGACGGGCCGAGCTTCTCGGGCACACGAGTTTGCTCCGAACTTGCATTACGGTGGTCATGACAGGAAGACAGTGCGGAGCACGCGATAGCAGCGTTGATAAAAACGGCTACAAGAACGAGAGTGGCGTCACAAGCGCATATGCAGTAGGGTGCCTTGATGCGCGTTTTGTTGCGCGTACTAATATGCGGCATTTGCGGCGATTTTCAAAGGAACACCGCGTGCGAACGCGTCAGTGCCGCCACTCAGTCAACATTTTGAAAGTGCAGCGACGTCAGCGTGATTGTCGCGCTATCTTTTTGCCAGCTGATCATCGCGCCTCCCACGGGCGTGTTCGTGGGCGTTTGTCCTCTTTCGGAAAATTCTTTCGTTCGACCTGCAGCATGGAAATTTCCACTCTCGAAGGCAGCAAGGGCGCACACGCAGCTGGTGCAGCTCGTTTCGCTTCTCTGGAATATTACAGATAAATAAACGGACAGGTTACTGCTATACTTACATTACACATCTGAAGATTTTTCTGTAGTAGCGAATCGGTAGAAACAATGCCTCCACAAGCAAGTAAATAGTAAACAAGTAATTAGTTCTCGCCGAAAATCCCACCAGGGGCGCTTGCTTCATAGCTGTGAGTGGTACGTCTTGAGAGCGGTGAACGTGAATGCGAGACATCGTACCCACGTGATGATATAACCTTTAGTTCTTCGTGCGTGTGTGCATAGTCTGTGCGATTAGGCTCATAGATGAATCGTGCCGCTCGCTGGCGTTGCGTCGTGAGCACTGTTCCTTGGCAAGAGAAAACGCGGTGGGCGGACCCACTCTTCGCCGCGGGCGTCTGTCAATTAAATTGATTGACGCGCGAACTCGGGCACAAACTCGTTGATTCTGAAAAAGCCCCAGTTCAACACGTAACTGTCATAGTGCCGGTGTGCTTGTCTAGTGTTTTATGCGATGGACGCTACTCAGCAGCTTCTTTGCATATAAAATAATTTGGTCAGCTTGCGCTACTTGTGCAAGGCTGGGGCCATCGGAGGAGCTTGCGGGAACGTAATTAGCTTCTTCGAGCTTAGTACGTGGCTCGTCTACTCAGTATGCTTGGTCTGCTTCGGAGTAATGACCGTGTCCGTTCGGTCTCAATATTGGTGCTATTGATTAGGAAGGTCTTAACTAACATGACATTGAGTAGCCCTTTCTTAATTGTAAATGTTTTAATTAAAACGACATTAATTACCCAGGTTTATTTCGCAAGGGCCTGAATAGCACGGAGGTAATTAGCATAGTACTAATTAACACGATCCTAATTAACACGACTTCAGTGAGTAAGGCCTTCGTTATCTTGGTTTTCAGTACACGCTCATAATTAGCGTATTGTTAATCAGCACTAATTGCCGGTGTTTTAATTACAGCGGCAGTAATGACTCAGGTTTATTTCGCAACGTCCTGAATAGTACAGAGGTAATTAGCATAATTATAACGAGCACGATTCTAATTAACACGCGTCTAATTAGCGTCGTGTTAGTTAACATTAATTTATAGTGTCTTAATTACCACGGCATTAAGTACACAGGTTTAATTCGCAAGGTCCTGAATAGTACAGATGTAACTAGCATTATCCTAATTAGCACGGCCCTAATTAACACGATCTCAGTGAGTAAAGTCTTGATTATCTTGGTTTTATTTACGTTCTCCTAATTAGCGTCGTGTTAGCATGATCTTAATTACCTTGATCCTAGCTTTACACGATTTCATTAGCATGGTCTTAGTAAGATATGGCTTAGTTAGCTCGGCCTTAGCATAATTTGGCCATCTGCTTCGTCATAGCACGTCCTGACTTAGCTAGGTATAGCGCCCAGCCAATTAGCTAATCAGCCGGGCGCACGTGCTCTGGGAGCGAGCAGACGATGAAGAAAAGAACGACGAGGGTGCGCGCCGGCCGAGCAACACGCTAGAATGTACAGGCTGGCCATGGTGATTATACTCGTGGCCTCGGCGATTAGCTCTAGACGCCGTGTTATAAGGCGCTCGGTCAGAACTAATCTCAGAGGACACGGTGCTAATTATTCTAAAGGATACTTAGTACAGACATTAAACGCTTGAAAATGAATTCAAACGGCCCGCGCACACATAAAAATATAGTTAGTAGAGCTTTCTGCCACTTTTCTTGCATTGGTGCACTTCTGCTCTCAGTGGAACGACAAACAAATGAAAGAAGTTTGACGACACCACCCAATCTTCTCGACCGCCCTTGACGTGACGCCGCGTTCCATCGTAACCAATGGAACGGAGCGCGCGCTGAGGGATGGATTTCACCTTCTCGCACTATTAGCTCGTTCAAAAGCGGGTGTCGCCAGAGCTCGGAAAGATCCCGACTTTCGAGCCATCCTGCATAGCACCCCTGGCTACCGACCGCAAAAGAGAAAGAAGGCCACTCAATCCCTTTCCATGGGTCCGTCTTGGCTCTACGTCTCAACAACTTTCTACACACAGGGATTCGTACTGGGGCCGGGAAGTGAGAGACGCTGCGACTTGTTCCTAACTACTGACTCATTTAATTTGATAGGAATTGCAAATGCCGTACATACATGCCGCCAGCATAGAACAACCGCTACCCAAAGTTATAACACATGAATAAAACACTCGATCGTGACGTGCGACACAGGACACATAAGCAAAATAACTGCTACAATACAATGGCGCGAACGATCAAGGGTATTGAGTTCTTAAAGAAAACATAACACAGAAACAGGACTCAGCAAAGGTAACACACTAGGACACACACAATGAAGTTATTAGTTAATATAACCGCGCAATGTCACAACGCGCCACCTCCCTCCCGCAAAGCTCGTCTAAATAAAGATGAAGTTCGTCTCACGAAAGGTGCATGTTGTCGGAGGCCTCGGAGCTGGCTGTTCGAGTCGGGGCTCGTTCCTGGGGTCGCTGTCCAATTCTTCTAGGTCGTCACGTCGGACTTGCTTGCGCTCCGGGCGCCTAAAAATTCAATTTTCTCGGGGCTTCGAGCGACCAAACTTCCCGAGGGGATTCCACTCGAGCTGCCCTAACATCGTCCAGCTATTCGCGACTCTCTTGATCTCTCCTCTCTTTTTGCATCGTTGTCTCGGGGCCGCTTTTCTTGGATTCCGACTCCGCCCTTCCTTGGCACCTAACAAATTGCCACTGTTGATGCAACATATTTTACTGTCGACCGGTGCGTGTCAGCCACGACGATTGCCCCCGCAGCCCACACCAGTGGAAAGCCCTCTCTCAAGCAAAGTAGAGCAAGAAAATGTGCAAGCTCCAAATTAAGCGAGCGAAACAGGCGAGTTGTTCGATGATGCAGGAATTCCAACGCTCACACAAAGCGCGCCGTCTCTAATGGCCTTTGCGCAGTGTTTCGAACGCTGCACAGAAAAGCCTCGGGTCGCCCCGCTATCGCCCCAGTTTCCGGTGCCTGACGACTCGATGTCCAGATCGGGTTTCGACGCCTCCAACCCGGTGTCTCCCGCACAATTCTCCGCAGTTGCCGCTTCTTCTTCCTTGAACGCCGCATGTGGTCGTCCGCGCAGAACGCGATAATGAGCCCGGGAGCCGCGGAGGCTGACGGAATGTCAGGCCTGGTCCAGCTCGGGGACCACAGCAGAGTCGTATGAATGGAACCGAACAGGGCGCTCCGCTGCCTCCCATGCCATAAAACTCAAGGGCGCGCGCGGCGTTTTGTCGCTGCAGTGGCCGTACGCAAAAGAAGCTGTCACCCGATACCAGTGTTTGCGCGGTGGACCCGCGAGGACCGTCGACAGAATTCTTCCAGGAACTCCGCTCCGAAATGCGCATTCGTTACCGCGGGGTCTTCTGTTTGCTGAGGCTTGCGTTGAAAAAATGGACGTAAACATCTTGAGAGGCCTGGGGTCCAGTCAGCGTTTTCGGGAACGTCACAATATCAATGATGATGACAAGACGGCGCGCATTATACAATTCCTAATGCTCGGAGAACACGCTCCGCTCTTCGTGTTTCATTTGTCACTGATAATGCATATTGGTAAACAGTAGGAAAAATCGGCGTGTCCAAGAAGAGGAGAAACAGAGCTCTTTCCCACCATTATTTTGGTCCCTTTGGCTGATTATTGCTATTCTTTACAGCGTTGTAACAAGATTGAATATTTTACGGTGAAAGCTTTCAATTCCTGATCAAACGCGAAAATGCACCGTCGGCGTCCCTAGTTGGCAGCGTCAACACGAGTGATGCAAAAAATCATCACACAATGACGTCACCTTATGACGTCCTCATGACATCACAAACCGCCAATATTTGTGATGTCATAACGTCACATCACATGATGACGTCATCATGTGACATCGTCGGTTTGCATTACCTCCGTGATCGGTGGGTCGATCACGGAGGCAACGCAAAACTAGGCGATGTGTAAAAAGCTTGCAATGCCTCCGATCCTGGAGGCAGTGCAAAACCACGTTACGTCCAAAGAGCATTCGGAAGGAGGCGGGGAACATCGACTGAACATCGATGAGCAAACAGAAGAAGATGGATTTCGCCTTCGCGTTATCTTAGGCAAATGCGTAAAGAAGCCTGCGAGTCGTTTTAGTACAGTGACCATATGACGCCCTATCAGGTGTCGACCGTTGAGAGTGATTTGTACAATTCATTGCAAATACATCGTATTACGACTTTTGACGCAAAAGCTTTGCATTTATCTACGTTAGTATGATTACACTAATTATGTTCAGCATACTTTCAAACGACCGCGAACGACTTAGCAAACGTTGATTTATTAACGTATGAGTTAAAATATGCTGCAAAGAAAAAACAACTCTGCACAACCCACGAAAAATTTCATATCACCGTCGTGCATCCCCTTTTGACACGTGCTCTGAACCTGTTTATTTCTTGTATAAACATCAAGTACCTACGATGTGCTTACACAGCAGCTGCTGAAATCTTAGTCAAATGATGTTGCCTGTAACGACCATCTAATTTATTTGAGTGACATCACACGTCGCTTGTCATGCGCTTAAAACTCCGAACAAAGGATTGAATCGAAGGAGAAGGCTTGGCAGCCGAACACGCGCAGCACGCGATGTATACGTATACTGCGCTTTAACGTAGACACGGTAGCCGAAGCCCGAACGCTCAAATCAGTGATCGAAAATGGGCTGAAAAGTCATTTTAAGTGCGCCATAACCAGAGGACAATCGTGAAAAGAAGTCGTCGCCATACATGCAAATGTACACATGAATGGCTAGCAGAAAACACCAGGAGGAAACGACGCTGAACGTGCTCCTGACGGCAACGGCGCTCAATTTCGCTGGTCATTTTGCTTGAACATTCAGTAGAAATTGCTTTATGAACTTGCCCACTAATCTTTCAATAACTCGAGCATGAAGAGACTGACCGGTAGCGTCGAGTAGCCTTCACGTCCCGAACTCGCGCACGAAGAGTGGCACCCAAGTCCCCTCTGTGACGTCACACGCGAGAGGGCGCCACTCAAAGATCTCGAGGCGAATAGCTTTACACTTGGAACAAGGCCACGGGTGCAGTTCTATACCTCAGGTCGCATTAGGTGGTCGTACAACAGGCACATAATTTACGAGATATCACATACAAAATATCTGGCATATTAAAGGATCATAATTAAGCTGCTGAAGCGAGGACGATCCCGACCTTTAACAGCCGTAATAACAGGATGGTAGCGTCGGCGCAGCATCATTTCAGTGTCAATAAGGTTGGTGAATGCGTGAACCTGAAGCGTTAAGCGTGCTTACCTTCTGGGACAGCTCCGGGAGAGCGGTAGTCGCCCACGAAGCGTGTCGGGGTCGTCTCGGCTCTCCGCAGACAAAGTGGGGAACAGGTGCCGGTTAGCGGCCCGAAGGTAGACCGCTCATCTAGGACGGCCCGAGTTTACGCCACAGGAAACCGACCTGACGCACTTGACGGAGCACAGGAAGCCGACCTGACGGGCCCAGACGTCGGCGGGCTGTTCCTCGGAGCGCGATTCAGTGGCAGCGCGTGGAGGAGAACTTTGTCGTTCTTGATATTGTCCTTGCTCTCGAAAGATGACTCATACCCACTGCTTGGTATTGAGCGATAGGCAGGCGAATTTAGCAGTATTTTGAGTAAGTCTGCGTATGGATAGATGTGGCCTTTTTGTCACATTTCTATAACTGCAGGCGATGTAACTGGGGCTACAGCAATTGCGCGTTCACCACCTCAGAGCAAATGGTCATCGTCGAGGTCACTCTCCTTGCTTACAAAGACGGACACACGGATGGTTCCAGCAGTCATGATCATGACAATTTATGCACAAAAGAGACTAGTTTGTTTATGTGTGCCGCGTACTTTTCAGCAACTATATTTATGCGTAAGGGAAATCTTTCAACTAAGGCATTTGGAGCCTGTATCGTATGTATATAGCTGCTATCCAGTGGTCTCGGCTGGCAACCCTGGTTGGCTGAGAGCCCGATGGTGAAACTACAGTGCCTATATCGGTGACAGCCTAAGACTAACTATAAGCTCCGCCCACGAGGCCGCATTGCTCTTATTTTGCATGCCTCCGCGCTACAAACGAAGTAGTTCCTAAACAGTGGCAATAATTTTCACGCATATAAACCTTATTTTGCAATACTGCACTGACATTGCAACAAAGAAAGCAAAGCTAGGTGAAATAAATTGTGTTGGCACGGAGTTCAGCGTCAGCATAACAATATAGCTGTTGTTTAAATCGCACCCCCCCCCGCCCCGCCACGGTCATCTCGGTGTCTATGCGAAGAAGTAATGTACATCTCAAAGGTGATGTTTCTGAGCAGTACTTATTTTTAGTATTAAAACAAAGAATGCCAGATTTAACATAAAATTTAAAATAAAGGAATCGTTATTTTACGGTTTCACGGAAGAAAACACAGACATTAATCGCGTTTAATAAGGTCGTTTGTAATGGACATGACGCTGGGGCTAGGCTGGATGACCGATCCGTCTGGCTTTTCAACAGGGTAACGAGACAAGCAATCGGCGTCCAGATGGAGGCGTCCAGACTTGTAGGCAACTGAGTAGGAGTACTCCTGAAGACGCAGCGCCCACCGGCCAAGTCGTCCAGTAGGATCCTTCAGTGAAGAAAGCCAACAGAGCGCGTGATGATCCATTACGACACGGAATGGGCGGCCATACAAGTAAGGGCGGAATTTTGAAACCGCCCAGACAAGGGCAAGGCATTCCCGTTCTGTTATAGAGTAGTTGCGTTCATACTTCGAGAGGAGCCGACTTGCGTACGCAATAACACGATCAGTGCCCCGCTGATTTTGGGCCAATACTGCACCGATGCCGTGACCACTAGCGTCTGTGCGCACTTCTGTAGGAGCATCTGGGTGAAAATGTGCAAGAATAGGTGGTGTCGTTAGTGCGGTGATTAGCTGAGAAAAGGCGTCAGCTTGGAGAGGACCCCAACAAAACGGGACGTCTTGTTTGAGAAGGTCAGTGAGTGGGCGTGCGAGTGCCGCAAAGTTTTTCACGAAACGGCGGAAGTACGAGCACAGGCCCACAAAACTGCGAACATCATGGACAGAGCGAGGAACGGGGAAGTTCGTTACAGCGCGGACTTTGGCCGGGTCTGGTCGTACACCGGAAGTGTCAACGAGGTGGCCCAGCACAGTAATTTGACGAAGACCGAAGTGGCACTTCGAGGAATTGAGCTGGAGGCCAGCTTGTCGGAATATTGATCGAATGGTCGAAAGGCGTTCAAGGTGTGTGGCGAAAGTGGGTGAGAAGATGATCACGTCGTCCAAGTAACACAAGCACGTCGACCATTTAAATCCTTGAAGCAGCGTGTCCATCATTCTCTCGAAGGTTGCTGGAGCGTTGCAAAGACCGAAGGGCATGACCTTGAATTGGTAAAGGCCGTCAGGGGTAACGAAGGCGGTCTTCTCACGATCCATGTCGTCTACAGCAATTTGCCAGTAGCCAGACCGGAGGTCGAGAGATGAAAAGAAGGTGGCGCCATGGAGACAGTCGAGTGCGTCGTCAATACGTGGAAGAGGATACACGTCTTTCTTGGTAATTTTGTTGAGGTACCGATAATCAATGCAGAAACGCTAGGAGCCGTCTTTCTTCTTTACTAACACCACGGGGGAGGCCCAAGGGCTAGACGATGGTTCGATTATGCCTTTCGCTAGCATTTTGGCCACTTCTTTTTGAATCACTGCTCGCTCTGATGCAGACACGCGGTAAGGCCGACGGTGGATGGGCGCAGAGTCACCTGTGTTAATTCGGTGAGTGACAATCTTAGTCTGGCCCAAAGGACGATCATGAATATCGAAAATGTCACTATGGGAGGCCAAAACCTGGGAGAGGGCGTCGGCCTGATCAGGCGAAAGGTCTGATCCAGTCATGTTTCGAAAAATTGCGTCGTCAGAACCGGGTAACCGTGAGACTTCAGCTTGGTCCGGAGCAGTTACGGCGACAACGTTGATGTCATCGTCGTCGGTTATAGCAGTGAGTTGGGCTAGCGACATCTGGTAGGGCAACACTTGGGGAATGAGGCCAAAATTGAGTAGCGGAAGGAAGACGGAGTTGTCCACTATAGTGGCGATGGTATGCGGCACAGTAATATTGCGCGTCAGTCGTGCGTCAGTCATAGGTGTAACGATGTAGTCGCCGTCGGGAACTGGAGGGGTCGATGACAAACAGACGTGCGTCACTGCTCGAGGTGGCAGGCGAACAAAAGAGGTTGGGCTCAAGCGGGTGACGGGCTTTTCACAGGTATCGGCGAGAAGAGGAAGATCGAGGCTGAGTGTGCCAGAAGAACAGTCAATTAAGGCCGAGTGTGCCGAAAGGAAATCAAGGCCAAGTATGAGGTCATGAGGGCAACGAGCCAGAACGGCGAAAAGGACGACGGTGTGACGACCGGCAATGCTGACACAAGCAGTGCACATTCCGATAACTTCCACAGTACCGCCATCGGCAACACGTATGGCCTGTGTCGTGGACGGCGTCATAATCTTCTGCAAACGGCGGCGTAGAGGAGCGCTCATAATAGACAGGTACGCGCCTGTGTCAACGAGGGCGGTCACAGGAACATTGTCGACTTTTACTTCAAGCAGGCTGTGGTCTGTGGGGAGCGTCAGTAGAGGATTTGCAGGCGTCGATGGTATTGCAGCTTCACCTCCATAAGCTGCAATATCTAGTTTTCCTGCTGCGAGCGTCCAGAGAAGGTCGGCGAGGAAAAGCGTCGAGGCTGCGGAGGGCGGGATTGGCGACGTTGCGGTGACGGCGAGCGGCAGTAGCGGCGAACGGGCGAAGTGGCGTCATTGGTGAGAGGTTCGTGAGAGGACGAGTAGACATTGGAGGGTGCAGCGGCTGAACGTGTAGAAGTGGTAGGGCGCATGTAGCTAGGGTAGGTCTGGCGTGGTGGGTTTGACCAACGGCGACGGCAATAGCGAGAAACGTGCCCTGGCTGGTGACAGTAAAAGCAGATAGGCTGGTCATCGGGTGTTCGCCATTCTGTAGGGTTGCGGATGGGCAATGTAGGAGAGGATCGGCGAGCGTTGTCTGGGGAGTAAGGCCTTACTGCAGGGCGAGTCAGGGGACATGCGGATGGAAGACCGAGGTTTGCAAACTCCTGCCTGACCACAGCTTGAATGAAGGCCACCGATAGCTGTGAAGGGTCATTGGTGTGTGTCGTGAAAACTGGTGGTTGGATGGGAGCAGGACAGGCAGCTTCAATCTCCCGACGAACAATGCGTGTGACATTGTCATAGGTGGGCGGCTGGCGAGCGGCTTCACAAGATGAGGTTGCGGCCGTGTTGGGAAGCCGCGTAAATCTCTGAGTTATACGGCGGCTCTTGGCTTGTTCAAACCGTCGGCACTCTTTGATTATGGAGTCGACGGTGGCAACGTTGGTGTAAACAAGCAGGTTGAAGGCATCGTCTGCGATTCCTTTTAGCGCATGCGATACCTTCTCCGACTCAGGCATGTGCTCATCAACCTGGCGACAAAGGGCGATGACGTCGTGAATGTACGCGACGTACGATTCGGTAGATGGTCTGTGCTCGAGTTGCCAGTTGATTCCGCGCAGCCATCTGCCGTCCAGCGGTGTTGCCAAAAAGGTCGCGGATCTTCTCTTTGAAAGATTCCCAGCTCGTAATGTCTGCTTCGTGCGTCTCGAACCACACCCGCGGTGGGCCATCAAGGTAGAAAAGTACGTTAGCGAGCATAAGGGTCGGGTCCCACCTATAGCTGGCGCTGATCCGTTCATACAGGTTGATCCATTTGTCAATGTCAACACCATCCTGTCCGGAAAATACGCCAGGATCACGAGCAGGAGGTAGGACTACGTAGGTAGAAGCCACGGGAGGGGCAGGCAGTGAAGACGATGTTCCGTCAACTTGTGACATGGTCGGACCCGCGATGATACGGCCGTTGCGGAGCTTCGTGATGGGTACAGGGAACAACCAGCGCCTCCACCACAAAGATGTTACGTAAAATGACACGAGGCGTGACTACTTACAAGTGTATTTACACTGATGTGCACAGCATCGAGCAAGATGGAGGACAGCACCCACAGCAGACAGCCAGGCCAGTCCTCTTTGTCGTCTTCTGTACGCAGAATGTCTGGCTCTTGATGGGTTAGCTACGTAGCAATATATATATATATATATATATATATACGTAGATTGTGGAGTGCCTGTCATCGGTTGCCGTAAGAAAAATAAACAAAGGATATACGCTTCACAAAAGACAGTTTATTTGGGAAAGTTTTGATCGGAGACCGATCTTTATCAAGGCAAAATTTACGAGGCTTCGATGCGCTTTTATAGCATCGTCCTCCGTGCAGGTAGAGCGAGGAAAAAAAATAAACAACAAAAAATGTAGAAATGAATAAATCAGTAGCCAGAAGACCACACATATACACTCGGACATCGAAGAAACACGCGTATCTTCGAAGAAAAAACAAGGAAAACACATTGATGTCTATATAGATAATATCGGTGGACACAATCGGTAAGTACATTCCTTTCGTACATTGTCAAGCCCCACCTCTCCGGCTCCCCCCTCCTCATTTGTTCGCGAAGCATAGTGAGAGGTGAAGCTTCAGAAGGGATAAGCGCTTAAACAAAAGGGTCTATGCATTATGATCTTCACGAGTTTAATATAAACAAATTATCACTGCGTAATACATGCACAAAATACACACGAAATGCAGAAAAAAAGCGCACGTTAGACAAAAACAAGAAGACACAAACAAGACAAAAACAAGAAATAGGATATCGTGAAGTATGATGCAACGCCATTAAAAGCAAAAGCTTTTTTCTTCACTCAATAATAGTCTTAGCGGGTTTACATCAGTTACGATCACGATGCATGCAATGGATGTGTCACAGCGAGCGCATTATTTCACGGTTTGTAGACAACGATTACCTCGCACGGCGTTTCTCATTGCAAGGCGTTCGTGCACTGAGCGTGAGACTTACGCGACGCGCACTTCAACCTAACACATCATTCTGGGCTGGTGGAACTGAATTCCGTTAAGACGACCCAACTGCGCCAATAGGCACACGTCAGATAATCACACACGCACCAGATGACCACAATTATCTTCTTTTAATGCACACACCACTGCATAATCTCCACACCTGGTTTGTTTACTTTCGCAATGTGTTGCGCTAACGGGCTGTGTTGGTCGCTTTCTTTCTCTCACGCTTCGTCCGCCCATACGTCACTTATAGTATAGGCGCACAGCACGGCGCATATCACAATAGATCATCAAGATTCCAACGTTGCGAGATCGAAGTAACACACATACACACACGCGCACACACACACACACACACACGCACACACACACACACACACACACACACACACACACACACACACACACACACACACACACACACACACACACACACTTGTGGCAACGCTAATACCATGGCTTTTGCGGGCGGTAAATAGTACACAGACGCGCACATTCCGACTTCACTTTCACCTCACTGCACACGAATGAACGCGACGAAAATCGCCGATGTGGTGACCCTCAGGCGATATGTTTGGCGTATCCGAGCGATGGAGGGAACCCAAGCCGTGTTGCAACTTGAAGCTGCCGAAACGACGGAACGGTCTAAAGCGTTCTAAAACACTCCGAGCTGCTGCCGCTTCGGTGAACTCCAAACTCGGCAGTCACAAGCTTCTGCTGCATCGGATGACGACCGGCAAGGATGATGCTGCGTACGTGCGGAGAACAGTAGCAAGCAGCTTCTTCTGGAAGAAAGAAACACCGCAGGAAAATCGAATTGACGGATCTCGGTATCGGTGCAGCGGTACCTCGCCTCTCGTCGCGAACGGCGCCACGTTTCATTTTTCATTGAGTCGTCTTAACCGTTACGTCATGGTAAAAAGCGGCCGTAGTTGGACGTGCATAACAGAAATGGACAGCGGTAGAGTTTACTTTTATTTAGTGGTGTGCGAATATTCGAAAGTTTCGAATATTCGTCGAATATTACAGTCGAAATATTCGTATTCGATTCGAACATCGTGTATTCGATAAGTTCGAATATTCGAAACATTCGAATATGCGATTCGATTATCATGCATAAAATAACTCGTCTTCCACATTTCTGCTGCGTTCGTATAGCTAAAAACGTTGCCGAGAAGAGCGATAAACATCGTAAGTGCACGGAGGCACGATATCTGCCTGCGACGAGCGCCCCAATATATATGATTTATTGCTGGTGCATCTCCGACGTGCAGCGCTGTTGGCAATCATGTAACCGTACATTTTCAATATTATGCGGCCGTAACGTGCCGCACTACCACTCGTTCACTATGCAGGACCACTTCTGAAGAAAGACAGTGACCCACGTGACTGGTGGCGGACTGTAGGCACCTTCAGATACCCCATTCTGGCAAAGCTCTGCCCCATGTAAGCCACTTCTGTTCCAAGCGAGCGTGCCTTTTCAGTGGCGGGGGGGGGGGGGGGGGGATTGTCTCTGTTAGAAGGGAGCGCCTAGAGTCACTGGAAAATCAGAGTACCGCAAAGGTAGGCTGCACGCGGGCAACATTGGGTGGCGGCGGCCATGTCCCTTCCAGACCGTCCGGTGCGTTGCTAGCGTGTGTTGAGAAGTGACCGATCTTTTAGCCTCAATGCCGTGTTACGCTCGGCAGAATGGCATTGTGTGTGCGTGTTTCAAGAGGATATTAGAAGTGATTTCGAGTCATCGACAGGTATGGATCGACTGCGCGGTTAGCGGTGTAACTAATGAAACGTACGGCGAATGTTGCCATGTGCTCGCGAACTCTCTTCATGGCTTCATCGGTCTCTTTTCGTGTCACGCCCGGGCGTGTTCGCTAGGTCTGGATCTGTAAACATCGTTGCATTAGCGCAGTGACATCGTGCGAGATGCCATTTACTTCGACATTTGGTGAATCTTGACTGTTTGCGCTAGCTTTGCAGTCGGTGGTTCAGGTTCACTGCACTCGAGAACGTTATCGAACAACATCGATAACATTCAACATTGCGTCCTTCGACTGATCGCTGACGCATAGCTTGCTTGCGCACCGTGCTTGCTGTTCAACTGGTTGATATGCGTAATACATGTTGTGTGTGTACGGTAATTGGAAGTTGTGCGCGACGTATTTATGTCTTGATTCGGCACGCCAGCAGCCGAACGCACGAGCGAATCGGCGTGCGGTAGGTGAGGTGCATCTTACGATACGTAGAAAATAGGCCATCAAAAATGACTGACATCGCTACTTAATTGTTTCATTTCCTCTTTCTTGTCTCCTTAATATTCCCAACGTTACAATGAATTTGCAAATATTTTACCGTTTCCGACAAAACATTTCTTTTTCTTGGCGTTGCCAGCGCGTAAACAGCTGGGGTTCGGTTTATGCACTGCTGCACTCTTTTTTTTTCATAATGCACTCTTTTCAAAGCTTCCTCGGTACGGTGCTTTATGTTCTTTTGATCAGAAATAGCACATCCCGGAATTTTTAAAGCGCATGCTACTGCAACACAGTATGTATATAGACCTAGGGCTCGCATAAAATCGACTCCCTCAATGCGTGGGATCTGCTTTTTTTTTTTTTTGCTGTGACCATTTCTCACCAACTATACAGTATTTTAAGGGTACGCTCGGTGCAATGCAGCAGTGGCGGCAGTTTTTTGCAACAAATTTAAAAATACGCTTGATAACGTTGATTTATACCAAGTTTATCAACGGAGTTCCACGCTTCTGTTTTGTGCACTGCCAAAGATCATGCCACAATTGCCTTCAAGGTATACCAGCAAACAGTTATTATTTTATTAAATCTTCGATTTCGCTCTCGTGCGCGACACGCTTATAACTCGGATAGCATGCGTAATCTGTTCAACAGATCGAGATATAAACGGCCGAGCAAATAGAAAGGGTATGTAGTTTTCAATATCGCTGACCATAGCGAACCGAAAAGGTGAAGTATCGTGTCGCATAAGATCTTTTCCAGCAAAGTTAATGTAGTTCACTGCGGGAAGGAGTGTTATTCGAGGGGGACGAATTCGTTCAGGCCAACTATGCAGCCACGTAGAACGGCGCTCTTTGACATTAATCTTTCCCACACGGCAAACGAGATTCCCAGCGTAGCTCACCAGTAACGTTCGGTTGATGGTGAGCTACTCTCTTCTGGCATTTGCATGCAGTGGCGTAGCCAGGGGGTGGCACACCGAGCCGTGCAGCCCCCCCCCCCCCCCCCGGAAAAAATGTCTCCTTACGCCCCTGTGTGCATGACGCGTTTAAAAAAGCGACGAAGTACTTCTGGGGACCGCGGTACTGCTAAATGTCCGGCCACGCTCTGGAATGAATGCGCCTGCACCCAAAGCGCTTGGAAGGGATATGGCGGCGAGAGGTCACGTGATGCGAATAAGCCAATCGCGTCGGCGGCGGCGCGCGGAAAACAGATGCGATACTCTGAAATTTTTCCAGTGACTCTAAGAGTAGCTAGAGTGCCTCGATGCGCGCGGAGCGGAGGCGAATGAGCGCATCGAGGCACTCTAAGAGTAGCAGCGCCGCGCGGCTGTTCAGACCGACCGCGTTAACCGCGTTGCCTTCTGCGCGCTCCGCCGCGCGGGCGGAGAAATTGTGCATGTGGTGGTGCATGTGTCGCCATCTTGCGGCACTACGCGATACTGGTCGTGAGCGTCTCGGCCCTGCTTCGCTGCGGCCAAAGCGGCCAACTTTTTCGTGCGGAGAAAATTGGTGCGGGCGCAATCCGGGGAAGCGGGCGCGGATTTTTCCGCTTTTGCTGATAATCCGTGACCGCTTTTCGGATCCGCGCTCGGCGTGAACGTGCCTTTCCTGGAAAACTGCGCATACTTGTGCTAATTAACCCGCCGCCCCTTCAAGCGCCGCATTTCTGTACGCTCGCCAGCGCCGGCTTTCGCGCGTACAACACCGCGACTGAAATCTGCGAGTATTGATTGCTGTGCCGAAAGAGCTGAGCCGTGCAGACACGGATACAAGAGGAGTTAACCAAACAAAAGAAATGCAACAGTGCACCGTTTTGTTTCAGCGTCTGTGTGTTCTGATAACAGTCTTTTGTGTTCGTGCCGGCAAGTGATACGTTATTTAATGGCGAATCGCTGCCTACTAGCTCAACTTCTAAGTGCATTGATTCCCTGACCACTGCAGCTGTGGATAGCAGCAGCAAATGCTGCCACAAATGAACGATGTTGAAATTTCTTGTGAGCTCCGAATGCTCTCTTTAACTCTCACCATGAGATCAATAAGAAAATTCAATACAATGTCTGCTATAGCACTAGCTTCACCAGTAGCGATAATGTTAGGCAAACTCACGGGGTCCCTTTTCTGCCTCAGTCGACTCGAAGGCCACATACCTCTAGTCTACTGCTTCCTTTTGTTCTAAGCCGATGGATGGATGGATGGATGGATGGATGCTATGAGCGTCCCCTTTAAAACGGGGCGGTGACATGTCTGCCACCAGGCTCGAAGAAAAAAAAAATCTTCCTTGTTTCATGTCGGCCAAATACTTATCTACATTCAATAAATTATGTTCTTATACCAAAAAATTATAAATTCACGGTCCATCTCTCTGCCTCTTAAGGCAGAATGACCTTATTTTCCCCCATTATTTATTTTTGTTCTTTATGTCTACTTTTCTGCCACCAATATTCTAACGGTCTCTTACTTATTTCTATCGCGGACGTGTTCAGCTTTCCATTGTTGTCCCTAAAACCCAAGGCTTCATGTAGACTCGTGCCCACACGTATACCTGGGTGCATATCGCCACATTCAATCAGTACATGTTCCATCGTTTGCTTAGTTCCCCCGCAGTATGTACATTGTTCTTCTTCGTTACTGAATCTCGCTTTATAACTACGCGTTCTAAGGCAGCCCGACCTTGCTTCAAACAGTAAAGCGTTTCCCCTTGAATTATCATAAAACCTTTCCCTCCTTATTTCGTTTTTTCCCTTTCGGTAGTTACTCAGAGCCGGCTTGTTTTCCATCGCTGCCATCCAATAAGTCCTCTCCGCCTCTCTGACCTTCCGCTTAATGCTCCTTGTTGCCATATCGCCCGCACTGCTAGCCGTATATTTACTGGTGAGCCTCCTAGTTCTTTTTCTCCACTGCGTGTGAACACTTTTTCTATACAAATACCTGAAAAACCTTCTCTGCATATCTACTCTTCTTCATTTTCCTCAGCCTCTCTTCGAATCTCATTTTGCTCTGAGCTTCCCTCACCTCAAAGCCTGTCCATCCCATATCACCCTTTGTAGTGAACCTTCAGCGCGCTCCTGCGAAATCCTTCTGCAACGTAAGGTGCTTTTGCGACACCTCCAAGATCAGAGGCACTGTAAGCTTTCTGCGCCTCATCTTGTTTCGCACTGCCTCCAGAATCGGCCCACCACTGAGCAAGCAATGGTGTCATGTGATGACGTGCGTTATGTGACGTCACCATGGCGGCATGCTATGTGACGTAGCGGTGACGTGATCATTACGTCAAGTAACGTGATGTCGGGGAGACGTCACGATGACGTGAGGATAACGTCGGGTTATTTGACATCAGCGTGACCTGTTAAAACATTTGTGATGCCGTGATGAAGTGATCTCGTGCCGTCATCACGTGATGATTACTTTAACAGTAGCGTGTTTCATGCCGGGGTCCGCCGAGGCTTCAGCGACGTATTTCCGTCACGGATATGGCGTTGATAAAATGGACGCTAACGGATGAGAAAGAAAAACACTATAACAAAAAGTCAGAGTTTCGCCGCAAGGGCGAAGCATTGAATGCGATACCAAGAACTTGGAATGCCACACGAAGAACGACAAGCAGCTCGATACTTCCAGCGCGCCGCTGAAGCCCAAAGAAGGACGCCCGAAAAGAACGCACAGGCATACACAGGACAAGCGTGAACTAAGGACTGCCACAGTTGTTACGTCTTTCGGCTTGAGCAACGCGCTGAAAGTGTCGACAATGAAGAATCAGACGCTCTTAGATATTTTTTCTTCAACTGCGGCGCGTGGAGTGACCCCTCTGCGTGTCCAGCCACATGGGGGCATCTGTCGCAAGGTGTGCCTGGTGTTTTTTTTCGTTCCACATCACCAGCTGGTACAGAAAGGGGCCACTTTGTTGTGCGTATCTCCAGTGCAGTTTTCCACTTGAAAGAAAATGCAGGAACGTCGAATCGAACCTACGACCTCTTGGTCCGCGATGACGAGCGCCCGTCGCGCTACCGATTAAGCCAACAAAGCAGATGGGGGACACTCAGCAACCGCGCCTTATATCTTTCAGGCGTTCTCTCTAGCGTGGTGCCTTCTGTTGGCGGGGCGGGGAGTTGCCGCCGTCTGTAAGCGCTGAAGAGAAGTATTGCGGCGTGACACTTACTAGCGCCGACAGAGAACGATTCCTCGACGACGCAGTTAAAGCGTGCCCTCTGATAAACCTACCGGCGCGCACTCTCCGACGCCAAGGTTAAAGCGTCTCGATACCAGCGAAAACCACTGCCCGCACTAGCATCGGGCAGTAGCCCCATACGCAATTGCGTTCTTTGCCTAGCGTGTGACGGCTAGTTGTCGGTGTAATGAAGCTTCCACAGACACCAACGGTGTTCTTCCGAAGCCGACTGCTTCCGGTGCGAGAGCACCGACTGATAAAACAGCTGCAATAAGCCCTGCCGCAGTTTTATCAGTCGGTGCTGATAGAGGCCAGCGCGACGTCGAACGCCTGCGCGCGTTCGCGGATCGAGCTACGAACCTCTGCCTCCCGTGTTGCTGAAGTGCAGTGTGGTATTATCTGCATGAGCACAGGCGTAGGTTACTTACTCTCTTCCTCAGGAGCGCACAACGTGGTGTTTGTCTTCTTAATTGACGACGCTTTCATGATGTGCGCTACTGAGTGAAATTCCTCATTGGAGAGCTTCTATATTATTGACGCATGTGCAGGTACGGAGTGCTATTGGGCGTAAGTGCTGTGGTTGTGTACCTGACATGCAAGCGCACACGGCATTTAGTACCCAAGCTACAACTCTCAAGTATATTGATGACCTGGGTAATTTCATCACGACTGCATGCTTCCCTGTCTTGTGCATTAGCATGTGCACTGGCATAGAGCTCATTATCATTTTTTCGCAGAGACACAGCCCAATCAGTTTCTGTTGCATATAGGTATATGCATAGACATTATGTTTTAGGACAGAAATCTTGGTAGATAATTTTTTTTCCTTGAGCTATGTCATTATAACAGTGGGTATTTTATAATGTCACGTGGTCGTGACGTCGACGAAGACAGCAGTCGGCGCTTGCAGGTTGAAACTGTTTATTTGGCCGAACTTGTGGCCGGAAAATGAGAACTAGAACTACAGCAATACACGCTGTACAATGATAGCGGCGAACAGGGCGTCGTCCGTCGATCCACTGACAAGCGGTGAAGCGCGTCGACATTTAAACATGTGCCGTCGAATATTCCATCGTTATCGCTGGCTGTCGTGCAAAGTCTAGAATAACCTCGAGTGTGCGCGTCTTGCGCGCAATCTTAACAAAACGATCTACAATGATCGCGAAGGTTCTCGAACAATGAGGCGCGGTTCGCGCTGAGCGCTGCCGACAGTCTTTGTGGCCGAAAACCGAATATAGCAAAAGTGATAAAGAAACGCACGTGGCAATTCCCCCCTCTGAAAAAGCATCGCCCCGATGCTTAAAACAGAACACGGGTAGGGGGGGTGACCGATACATGCAACAATAAATAACAAGAATAAAGCAAGAAAGTTCAATAAACAATAAGCAAAAGTACAGTCCTTAGATTCACTAACGCGCGTAATATGGCTTCAGGCGCACGACGTGGACGACTTCAGGTCGCGCACGGCGCCGCTGAGAATTCGTTATGCCGTCAGAGACAACCTCGTAGTCAAGTGCGCCGAGGCGTCGAAGTACCCTGTACGGTCCGAAGTATCGTCGAAGAAGCTTCTCACTAAGTCCCCGTCGGCGTATCGGCGTCCATACCCATACACGGTCACCGGGTTGGTATTCCATGTGGCGTCGTCGAAGGTTGTAGCGGCGGCTGTCAGTCGTCTGCTGGTTCTTGATCCGTAGGCGGGCGAGCTGTCGTGCTTCTTCGGCGCGCTGTAGGTAGGTGGTCACGTTGATGTTTTCCTCGTCGGTCACGTTTGGTAACATGGCGTCGAGCGTCGTTGCCGGGCTCCGTCCGTAGACCAACTTGTATGGCGTCATCTGTGTCGTTTCTTGTACGGCCGTGTTGTACGCGAAGGTCACGTAAGGAAGGATCGCGTCCCATGTCTTGTGTTCGACGTCGACGTACATGGCCAGCATGTCGGCGATGGTCTTATTTAGACGCTCGGTGAGGCCATTTGTCTGCGGGTGGTAGGCGGTGGTGCGGCGGTTGCTTGTCTCGCTGTATTTGAAGATCGCCTGAGTTAGGTCCGCAGTAAAGGCGGTACCTCTGTCTGTTATGAGGACCTCTGGGGCGCCATGACGCAAGACGATGTGCTCCACGAAGCACTTGGCTACCTCGGCGGCACTGCCTTTGGGCAAGGCCTTTGTCTCGGCGTAGCGGGTGAGGTAGTCAGTTGCCACGACGATCCACTTGTTTCCGGTATTGGACGTCGGGAACGGCCCCAGTAAGTCCATCCCGATTTGCTGGAACGGCCGTCGAGGTGGCTCGATAGGCTGCCGAAATCCGGCTGGCCTAGTGGGCGGTGTCTTGCGTCGCTGGCAGTCCCGGCAGGTCTTTACGTAACGGGTGACGTCGGCGGAAAGGCGCGGCCAGTAGTACTTCTCCTGTATTCTTGCTAGCGTGCGAGAAACACCCAGGTGTCCAGACGTCCGGGTCGTCGTGGAGAGCCTGGAGGACCTCTGGCCGCAATGTCGAGGGTACCACGAGAAGGCAATCGGCTCGTAGCGGTGAGAAGTTCTTCTTTAGGAGAACACCGTTGCGCAAGAAAAACGATGTCAGTCCCCCGTGAAAATCTTCGGAACAAACGGTGGTCCTGCCCTCGAGATAATCCACAAGGCCCTTCAGTTCCGGGTCGGCTCGCTGTCGTTCGGCGATGTCGTCGGCACTTATGGCTCCCAAGCAAGCTGTCATCATCCGGGTCGTCGGGCGGTGGTGGTCGACAGGGGCACGAGACAGGCAGTCGGCGTCGGAGTGTTTCCTTCCGGACTTGTACATGACGGTAATGTCAAAACTCGTGAAGTCTTAGGCTCCACCGTGCGAGGCGACCTGAAGGGTCCTTCAAGTTAGCTAGCCAACACAAGGGCGTGATGGTCGCTCACATCGTTGAAGGGCCTTCCGTAGAGGTAGGGACGAAACTTTGACGTAGCCCAGATGATGGCGAGGCACTCCTTTTCTGTTATGGAATAGTTGGCCTCTGCCTTAGACAGCGACCGGCTAGCATAACTGATAACCCTTTTCAGTCCACCCGTCCGCTGCACAAGGACGGCGCCGAGTCCTACGCTGCTTGCATCGGTGTGAATCTCCGTATCGGCGTATTCGTCGAAATGAGCAAGTATCGGAGGTGTCTGCAGGCGTCGTTTGAGTTCATGAAATGCTTCGACTTGCGCTGTTTGCCACCTGAATTCGACGTCGGTCTTTGTGAGCTGCGTTAGTGGCTCGGCTATCCGTGAAAAGTCTTTGACAAAGCGTCTGTAATAGGCGCACAAGCCGAGAAATCGGCGTACGGCCTTCTGGTCGGTGGGTGGCGGGAAAGCGGCGATGGCAGCTGTCTTCTGTGGGTCTGGGAGCACTCCTGTCTTGCTGATCACGTGACCCAAAAACAAGAGCTCCTGGTACGCGAAGCGGCACTTTTCTGGCTTCAGGGTGAGCCCGGAGTTCTCGATTGCTTGAAGTACGGATTGAAGTCTCTGGAGGTGTTCGTCGATGTTCGAGGAAAACACAACGACGTCGTCCAAGTAAACAAGGCAAGTCTGCCACTTCAAGCCAGCTAATACAGTATCCATGACTCGTTGGAAAGTCGCAGGTGCCGAGCAAAGACCAAAGGGCATGACCTTGAACTCGAACAGGCCGTCCGGTGTTATGAAGGCAGTTTTTTCTCGGTCTCTCTCGTCGACTTCGATTTGCCAGTAGCCAGTCTTGAGGTCCATCGAAGAAAAGTACTTCGCGTTGTGGAGTCGATCTAGGGCGTCGTCTATACGTGGGAGAGGGTACACGTCCTTTTTCGTGATTTTGTTCAGGCGACGATAATCGACGCAGAAACGTAGGGTCCCATCCTTTTTCTTCACTAACACCACGGGTGACGCCCACGGACTCTTTGAAGGCTGGATGATGTCGTCGCGTAGCATTTCGTCGACTTGTTTTTTTATGGCCTCACGTTCTCGCGTCGAAACTCTGTACGGGCTCTGACGAAGTGGCCTGGTACTTTCTTCTGTTATGAAGCGATGTCTTGCGATCGGTGTCTGCCGAAGTCTGGACGACGATGAAAAGCAGTCCTTGTATTGCAGGAGCAGGGTTTTGAGCTGGTCTTGCTTGACCTTCGGAAGGCTCGGGTTGACGTCGAAATCTGGTTCGGGACCTCGACTCGTCGAAGCAGGTTCGGCAGCATAGCAGAGGGCGAAAGCATCTCCGGCGGCTACATATTCTTCGATGTAGGCGACCGTCCTACCAATGTTGAGGTGCCTATATTCGTGGCTGAAGTTTGTCAGCACTACGTCTGCTTTACCGTCGCGCAGCTCGGCTATACCTCGTGCGACGCAAATTTGACGGTTCAGGAGTAGGTGCTGATCGCCCTCGATGACGCCTTCAAGGTACGCATGTTTTTCGGTGCCGACGGAAATAATGACGCTGGAACGCGGCGGAATGGTCACCTGCTCTTCTATAACATTCAATGCAAGGTTCCCTGGCGTCGCGCGGGGCGGGAGCGCTTTGTCTGAGGTTAGTGTTATCGACTCAGACCTCAGGTCGTTGACGGCGCCATGGTCACTTAGGAAGTCCATTCCAGGTATCACATCCCTGGAGCAGTTTTGTAGGATTACAAAGCTCCGGTTATTGATGGTGACTCTCGCCGTGCAGACACCAATCGGCGTTATCAGGTGGCCTCCAGCTGTCCGGATTTCGGGTCCACTCCAAGCGGTCTTTACTTTCTTCAGCTTGGTGGCGAATGGCCCACTGACGACGGAATAGTCGGCCCCAGTGTCGACGAGAGCGGTGACGTTGTGGCCGTCGATGATAACGTCGAGGTCGCTAGTTCGTCGCCTTGCGTTGCGGTTGGGTCGCGGCGTCGGGTCACGGCTGCGTCGGTATGTTCCGCTGCTTCTATGTTGCGTCGTCGGGTCTTCTTCAATCCGCGAGGTTTCATCGGCAGGGCTTCGTCTGCGTCGCGTCGTGTTCTCCACGTCTCGTCGCGTTGTCGTCGGCGGCGGCCGCGGAGGATCTTCGGCATTTCGTCGTACAGCAACCGCACCTCCATCGGTTGCTGCCCTTAGTTTCCCGGATACGGGCTAGGCGACCGGCCCCGGTTTGGGCCAGTGTACTGCCGGCGGTGCGGTGACATGCAGCGGCCCGGCGAAGGTGAGCGGGAAGGTCGTCGTTCTTGCCACTGTGTTCCGGTGAGGTAGTCGTCGATGTCGCGAGGCCGTTCGCCTGGCTGCGGGCGCGGCGCGTTGACGGCGAATCCTCGAAGCCCCATCTGTCGGTACTGACAGCGGCGGTACGTGTGGCCGGCCTCCCCGCAGTGGTAGCAGAGCGGGCGGTTGTCAGGGGCGCGCCAAACGTCGGTCTTCCTCGGCGTGTATCGCTGGCCGGCTGGCGGGCGGTATGACGTCCGTGGCGGCGGCGGTGATGCCTGGCGGCGGAACTGCTGGGGCGGCGCGGCGTCTTGACGTGGGCGAGGAGGGGGGGCGTTGCGTTGGGCTGCAGCAGCATAGCTCACTGCTTGCAGCTGCGGCTGCGCTGACTCGGGGGTGCCCAGAGACTGCTGAATTTCCTCTCGGACGATGTCAGCAATCGAGGCAACTTCAGGCTGTGGTAAGGGTAATAGCTTGCGCAGTTCTTCCCGCACGATCGCTCGGATCGTTTCACGCAGGTCGTCGGAGCCGACGGCATGAACAGCTGGGCAGTCTTGGATCGATCGGCGATTATACTGGCGGTTGCGCATTTCCAGCGCCTTCTCAATCGTCGTCGCCTCAGAGATGAATTTTTGGACTGTCGAGGGTGGGTTCCGCATCAGCCCAGCGAAGAGCTCTTGCTTTACCCCTCGCATTAGCAACCTGACTTTCTTGTCCTCGGGCATGGCTGGGTCAGCATGACGGAACAGTCTGGTCATTTCCTCTCCAAATATGGCAACGCTTTCATTTGGAAGTTGGACCCGCGTCTCTAACAAGGCTGCGGCCCTTTCTTTTCTGACGACGCTTGCAAACGCCTGCAGGAAAGCGCTGCGAAAGGCGTCCCAAGTTCGAAGAGTGGACTCCCGATTCTCGAACCAGGTTCTTGCTGCGTCTTCAAGGTAAAAGTAAACGTGGCGCAGCTTGTCCTCGGAGTCCCAGGTGTTGAATGTTTGTCCCTTTCGAAAGTCTCGAGCCAGGTTTCCGGGTCTTCGAATGACGACCCGCGGAAGGTTGGCGGCTCCTTGGGCTGCCGGAGTAAGATCGGCGCAGGCTGCACGGGGTCGGTCATCGTCGCTGCGGTCGGTGTTGGGACCTGGGGCTGCCTGGTTTGTTCGGGAAGGAGCCCGTACTCTGGCTGCAGTCCCTTCTGCCTGCGGCTTGTTCGACGATCCGGGTTTTCTTTGCCGTCGTCCTCCTCGCGGCTTGGGCTTGGGTCAGCGCTTCGCGAGGGCGTCCGGATCATGGAAGAAGCAGCACCTCCACCAGATGTCACGTGGTCGTGACGTCGACGAAGACAGCAGTCGGCGCTTGCAGGATGAAACTTTATTTGGCCGAACTTGTGGCCGGAAAATGAGAACTAGAACTACAGCAATACACGCTGTACAATGATAGCGGCGAACAGGGCGTCGTCCGTCGATCCACTGACAAGCGGTGAAGCGCGTCGGCATTTAAACACGTGCCGTCGAATATTCCAGCGTTATCGCTGGCTGTCGTGCAAAGTCTAGAATAACCTCGAGTGTGCGCGTCTTGCGCGCAATCTTAACAAAACGATCTACAATGATCGCGAAGGTTCTCGAACAATGAGGCGCGGTTCGCGCTGAGCGCTGCCGACAGTCTTTGTGGCCGAAAACCGAATATAGCAAAAGTGATAAAGAAACGCACGTGGCAATAACGAAGCTTTCTGTAGTAATACATACTTTGTTCGCATTACTCTAGAGACACTTCTGTTGTCACAATCGGATGCATGCTCGTTTCTGTTCTGCTACACATTTTTGTCGCATTACTTCAGAAAGGCTTGTGCTCCCACAGTTTACTACACAATAAGACAGCAAGTCTTTGTTGTAGCACAACACACTGGGTCGTACTAAAGTGCGGGAAAAATTTTGTCCCATAGTGTATGGACATTCCTATAGTAAGAGCCGGGTGCTTGTTGTGACGAGACATTTCCTATTGGGTTATAAACATTTGTCGTGGCACTTTCGCTCTCTCTTTATAGCACTACACATGTGACAGAACAGCTACTGTTGTCACAGCAAAAATATTGGATACACAACCGAGAAATGTGTTGCCATAACACGAATGTGTACTAATTACAAAAAATCTTGCAACACAGAAATTTCTGCGGTCATGAAGGCAAGTTCTGTTGTAACATTTAAGTGTACATTTACTTATCCCAAATCCTTCAAACGAATTTTTCACCAGTCACTAGAGTGTCGGTGCAAACTGCAAATTTGTGGAGTGAACACTGGGAAGACTCAGCGTGGAGCCACTCCACAAGCAGTCTCAGTCATGGTGGTCAGTGGGTGCTCCACCGTCCTTCGTGCTGGAGCTTGGTCCTGCAGCGTGCATGGCCCTGTGTCGTCGGGCGCCGTCTACTGTCACAAATTCTACGCCGCAACTACACCTAAACGTTGACTTGGTCCCGTGGATCTCACGTTGGTGCCTTGTCAAGGCAAAGATGCGGGCGAAGGTAGCATCACACAATGTGCACTCGAAGGTGTTCTTGACTCCATGGCAGCGTCGTTCATGCCTTAATAAATTGTCGTGGCGCGTAAAACGTATGCTGCAATAACCACACTCAAAGGGCCACTCTGACTGGTGGCTAACAAACACGTGCTCCGTTAGAGCCTTGTAGGTGTCGAAGGCCATAGTACAGAAACGACAAGCGTGCGCTTTGTTGTCCCGCTCTGCCTGGGAGCCGGCTCCTCTGACCTTTCCACCCGATCTGCCCTGTAAACAAAGTGTTTGGAGAATGAGCCGCATATAATATAACATTATATTAATTACGTTAATTACGTTGACCATTAAATTGCTGCATGGTGGGGATTGCGTTTTTTCATTGAAATGAAAATTCGACAACGTCGTTTACAAGGCACTGCGTCCTCGTGCAGTATGCCGAATCTAAGGCACTTTGGCGTCAAATGGATCACCAATTCGTATCTATTGACCCTCTGAGCGTTATTGGTGTGTTCGTGTTTCCCCGAGTAATTTTATGGAGTCAATTTTGAAATGCAAATTTACTAGCTGACAAAGTCTACAACGTTTTAATTGAGGAAAGAGATAACCAGGGCAAGTGGTTACATTTTTATTGAAGGCAGTGTATATGCTCCTCTTGTGCTCTAACATATGCTCTGCCTGATTAGCCCCGTTGTGGCTGGTATCACGCAATACGGCATCACATGCATGCGTTTCATCAACTAAATCAGATAAACTCTACAATGATAGATATTTGATCTAGATGGTTATAAAAGAGATCGAGACTAGACACACAGTAGTGTGTGTTCTTTTGATCTCTTCTCTTCTTTCTTGTGATCGATTATCTGAGGTCGAATATTTTGATATTAGTTGCCCTGAAGTAAACGATAACAGATCGCCTTGACGCCTAGGTGCTCCGCGGTTTTTTCCGTGCATGACTGTAGGTGATTCAATGAAATGGCCTTCATTTTGCACGCACTCGAACAAACATATCTGCTGCCTACATGGATAGTACTCACGGTGGAAAAGTCACGCGCTTATTCGTTCCAGTGTCCAAGGGATTGCGCCACGACACTGCAAACCGAGACGCGGTGTAATGGCGCAATCTCTTGAGCAACAATGCATACGGCCGCTCAATCACGAAAATCTCACGGTTAGGGTGCAGAAGGATGTCGCGTGAGAACTGCATAGGCTGAAGTTTAACGTACTGAGAAGCAGATTGCAGTTTGCATTCCTTACCTGTTAAGAGCAACGTTTATTAACCATAGCTGACGACAATGCCTATTTTGCAGCTCTTATCCGATGGTGTTTAAAAGGCAAGCGACAGGGTATGCTTGAAGCAAGAACTGCAAACCTATTTGATGTTGCTCTATATAGCCACACATGCACGTTAGTTTTTCCTGCGATCACCAAGGCCGTTCGGTATACTATCTGTTAGTCGTTGCTCCTAGTGTTGATCAAGCCGTCGCTCTGATTTCGAGGTGGTGAGGGACGCCACGTCAGTCTCCATCGCGTCGGTCATTGGGTTCGCATGCAAATTCACGTGAAATTCGCGCATTAGTTGAGTTCACAGCGAGTTCGACATGAAGTCTTTCTTAAAAGAGACAAAAATTGGCACCATTTTCTGCAAACTACGCGGGAGCGTTTTGTCGAAGTGCACCACGCATACAGCGGACTCTCAATCTTCTTGTAAGAACGCGGGATCACTTTCCGCCACTGCGCCGAGATAGCCTCATCATTCGGCAAGCCAGAGAACAGGTTCTTTTCAGAAGACTGCAATTAATTACACGACAATCACTCTTTTTTCGGGCCATGAATACATGTAGAGTTGCCGGAGCACAGAAAAAAACCTTCACAACTTCCTACAGGTCATTGCGGAGAGAGTCATTGAAGGAGTAGAGCCGGTATGACTTGCACTAGGGCAGCAGTCTGGGCTCGACGTATCATCACACAGGGTGAATGCGCAGAAGACGAGGACATAGAAGAGGCTTGACTCACACGAGCGCTGACTTACAATATTTTATTTGCAAACAAGCAACCACATATATGGCTCAAAACCCGTGACACAATACGTGTGCGCCCTCGAAAGAAAATTACTATCACGACGCAAGAAACATAGCTCTTTCCTGGAAAGAGCAATTGACGGTTTCGAAACAGAGGAGTCACCTTACCTATCTATGAATTCCGCTTCAATAACCTCGCGTGTTAGTTGATTTCCACTTCTGCTCACAACTCAACACTCATTGTAAACGGTATCATACGTGGTGATTACAGTACAAGATCTACAGCGTACGTCTAAAAACCCTCCTCACATTTCTTACACGCTGTGACGATGCTCCCGGAGCCTATCATTAAGGCATCATCCACTTTCACCAACGTAATTGTTACCACGAGTCAGAAGCACACTCTATACTGCATCTTTTGTGCAGTCAATGAAATCGGTTTGATGGTTTTACTGCACTGAGTCTTCTTGGGGGCACACGCGCTAATAAATCTGCACAAACATCGCAGTTTATCGGGTGCAGAAAACCTTTTAGGGCTGGCACGTTCAGCGATGCGTTTAAGACGAATGCGGGCGAGTACATGTGGGGTATCCCTGGCATGTACTCGTTAACGTTGCCGAAGGCCTTCTGAATTGCATGTTAGCGCAAACAATCACTTCGCCGCCCACGAATAATATAGTAGCAGTTATTGCGTACATTCGCGAGTTTTCACATTGTGTTAAACGCATCAGTGAACGTGCCAGGGGTAAAGTCATTTTTTCTGCTCCCGACAAACTGCGACCTTCGTGCAGATTGACTAGCGCGTGTGCCCCACAAGAAGAGTGTGCTCTGTAACTTTTAGCTCCAACGAGTTCGCAGTGCATGTGGACTGACGAAAGCAAAATAAAATAAACAGGGGAGAAAAAGCGAAGAGCATACGCGGCATGCGGACTAGGTATTTCGGCGCACACTGCCTTGAGAAGCTTGCATAGACGTGCCTGTTGGGGCCTTTGTGCCGATCGAGTAGTGTATGAATGAATAAACTTTATCACAAGTCCGGGCGAGGCGGAGGGAAGAGGGGATTAACCCCTGTCCCGCCCCATTCTCCGTCGATGATGATGGCGTCAGGTGACGGCTTGAGGCAAATATTTTCCGTGGACGTGCGCTGCCGCGTTTGTGGCACTGCTTACACGCGTTTGTATACCTAAATAATCACTTTCGTCTATCTGCAACACTGACATGCCAATGTTGGTCAATGGTGCTCTCTCGCGCGTGTGCGACGTCGGCCGTCTGTTTTAAACTGCATATATTTAATATTCGTCGGCAAGTCCAGCTTGTGTTGCAGGTGAGCAACAAAATTGCACGGAGAAATAAGGACTGAGGTTGAAGATCGCTTGTGTGGGCGCCGGTCATTTGCGAACCGAAGCGCAGTGCCGATCTTGTTGACCACAAACGTTAACGTCGGTGCTTTCTTTTTCTTTGTTCAGATACCCGATACATTCAATTATATTTAGTGTTACCTTGTTCCTCGGCATTGTCACGGCGTCCTCCATGCCTGAACAGCGCACGAAGCACTGGGAAGTCATTGGAAAACGAAGATAAAAAATCCAACACATAGCGTCTGAAAGGATGTGATATGCAAATGATTTCGCCTTCGCACCCAGCAAAACATGGCGCATAGCCCCCGAGATTGCGCGCCGATGGGTTTCCCGCCGGTGTGCAATCTCGGAGGTCATGCATGGCGGATCGAGTTTACGGGCTTGTCGGCAGATGGCGCTGTACATTTTGAGTATTTCCTATTGTAGCGAAGAAGAACGCTATAATGAGCCCGTATTCTAGTTAACGATCGCGAAATGTGATAGCATCGCGTTTGGGACGTAGAACCTGATGCGTTCAATAAGTGAAGAAATATTTGCCTACGACGAAATTGTTGCACTGACCGTTGGTGTTAGGAATGTCTCGCAACGTAGCAGTGAGCGTACCGTACGAGCGCAGAGCAACCCGAGTGCGATGTTTTCGAGCGTATGCTGGTTTCTACGCAGTCGCCAGGCATGGCTGTGGTAACCTAAAATATTGGGCATGTTGAAAATGCTTACAGCGTTTCTTGTGCAATTGTTTAATGCACAGTATAATATTTAAAGAATACAACGTTGTGCGAAATGTATTTTTGTTAAGCGTTTAACATGGCGTACTCGGAGATTTCAGCTGTAAAGTGCCACCGTAGCGACATCGTCTCAACATCTCAAACATGTTGCCGGCGAACGATAAGCCACGCGAGCATCAGACAGTTCACGTTTCTGGAACGTTCAAGCGAAAAAAAACACGCGCTGGCAAAAAAGGAGTACTGAAAACACCCCATGATAATTTTGGCTGAAAGCTTCGGCGGAAAAATTCTGCACTCATCCACCGGAGATTGAATACTATTAGCTACCGTCTATGCAACTGAAACGCTAGAATTCACCATGAACCGACGGTGATAAGGTGTGTTCGTTTGTTCCAGGCATATCAGGAGTGCCGTAGAGCACCGTCACATCGACGGAAATACTAGATGGCGTACTCACTTTTCCGGTTTTTCTCAATAGCCAATCAGTGTGCACCAAAGGCGATACTTTTGCGATTGTCGCCTTTTGCAGTCGTTTGAGAATATGGCCCCTGAAGTGGAAGATCCTCGCCAGCGCTGTCTAATGGGTGTGCTTGTGCTGCACATTGATCGTAGAACGCCTCTCGCCTGGAGGGCTTCTGCGAGGTGTTTTTGTGGAGCGACGACAGCAAAGCCTATGGGGAGTGCGCCGGCGGTATCCTACCTAGCACGCAAACGAGGCGCGTCCGATAGAGGGCGACTCCGTAACTCCTCGCGGCCAATATGACTTTTATTGGAGACTATATAATCGTAAGCGAAATCACAACGTACACACACATGTGTCACAGATGTTTTGTCGGGTATAAACATCAGGTGTGTGCCGTGAGCAAGGACTCCACGCAACGGACCAGCCTAGACCCAAAGGTGCTTCGCCCCTAAAACTTCTGTAAGGTTCAGGAGCTATTCGCCTGGTTCGCCACCGATGGCGGCGTTGCGAACGGCTCTCCGGTGACGCAAAGGCGGGGATTCGGCTTTTATCATCTGCTAGGCTGTGGCTAGAGCTGCAGCATTTTCGTTATAGTTCGCTCTCGTCGCAGGGCGTTCCTCGACGCTGTATTTTCTTCTATAATTCTTTAAATGGCCGCTAGCATTACATGAGGTAAAGAAACGTTAACATTTAACGTATCTTCTATATTCCCAGAGCCATCGCGGTCAGGATCATGCCACCGAGTTCGTAGCGTCACTCAGTGGACTGGATGGCGTTGAAATAGCTTACGTGAAAGCGCGAACGTCCCGCCAAGTGAATTAAAGAGAGTCTGCGCTGCTTTGGAAGCGAAGCGCGATGAATTTTGCGGTTTATTCGCAAAAGTTACTGCTTTGTAAACAGACTTGAACGAAAGTTTACACTCCACTCCCCCAATTGTAGTCACGTGCAAAAGACGTTTGCCGGCAAAATAAAATTTATAACTTCATCGACCAGCGGAATATATCGGACAACTAGCGTAGAATGGGCTAGTTGGATGCGCATTAAAACTTGTTACACGTACTATCGGCTCCGAATGAAACGCCAGCAGTGGTGTGCGTGGGACAGTTCGCACCCTTATGATTACAGTTATATACGCTCATGCTGTTTGCCGCTCGTGAGCCAGACTCATGCTTTCGATTGCGCAGTGCTGCCTAATCGGGTGTGCGTGCATGTTGAGACGTCTCCGGCTACCGACCGCAAAAGAGAAAGAAGGCCACTCAATCCCTTTCCCTGGGTCCCTCTTGGCTCTACGTCTCAACAACTTTCTACACACAGGGATTCGAGCTGGGGCCGGGAAGTGACAGACGCTACGACCTGTTCCGAATTACTGACTCATTTAATTTGATAGGAATTGCAAATGCCGTACATACATGCTGCCCGCATACAACAACCGCTACACATAGTTATAACACATGAATAAAACACTCGTGACGTGCGACACCGGATACATAAGCAAAATAACTGCTAGAGTACAATGGCGCGAACAAGCAAGGGTATTGAGTTTTAAACAAGCCATAGCGCAGAAACAGGACTCAGCAAAGGTAACACACGATGGCACACACAATGAAGTTATTAGTTAACATAACCCCGCAATGTCTCAACGCGCCACCTCCCTTCCCGCAAAGCTCGTCTAAATAAAGATGAAGCTCGTCTCACGAAAGGTACATGTTGTCGGAGGCCTCGGAGCTGACTGTTCGTGTTGAGGCTCGGGGCTCATTCCTGGGGTCGCTGTCCAATTCTTTTCCTAGGTCGTCGCGTCGGACCTCTTTGTGCTCCGGGAGGCTAACAATTCAATTTTCTCAGGGCTTCGAGCGAGCGAACTTTCCCAGAGGATTCCTCTCGAGCTGCCCTAACAACGCAACGTCCAGCTATTCGCGACTCGCTTGATCCCTCCTCTCTTTTTGCATCGCTGCCTCGTGGCCGCTTTTCTTGGGTTCCGACTATGCCCTTCCGTGGCATCTAACCAAGTGCCACTGTTGATGCGACATATTTTACTGTCGGTCGGTGCAATATCTGGCAAACCGAAAGAAAACACAGTTATGCATACGAATGGATAAAAAACGTCAAAATAATTCCGGAAGATTTCTTAGCGAATACGTACATATCTCAGGCAATTTCAGGACATGGCAGATTCCCACACTATTTCTCCAGATTTAATCTAACTAACTCAACAAAACGTACATGCGACCAAACAGCCTCATCATTCGACCATTACCTACAGACATGTACACTCACACAAACTCATAGAAACAAACTCATCAAACTATTAGGAGCGAATCCAGAAAAGCGAAAACCAGAAATAATAAAATCAAACGGGCATTGAACATCATAGAAGAAATGATGAAAACAATTATCGACAACACTCCACAAGTATAACCATCACGTAGAACACCCTTCAATAGACCCACTACACAGACCCGATGTCCCGCGGGCGGAGAGCTGGACCCCATCAGGGCAAGGCAAAGACGCACGTCCGTTCGACATCCGGTACAAATACACACACACACAAAAAAAGAGAGCACAGTAGAACCTTGCAGGGCGTTCCCTGGACATCTGTCGAGTCTCCATTCGACAAGACTGCCGGTTCCCCTTCAAGCACCAGGCGGACAACAACCAAGTGAAGCACAAATTGTAAATCAAGAGTGACCAGAAGCAATATGTACCAAACTCAATAAATCCCGCGCAGCCCGCTCCCCGCCGTGGTTTCGCAGATGGTGATAAATACTTCCCCCCCCCTATCCCCCACCTTCTTCTTATCCCCGCACCCCGTCTTACTTTTTCCTTTTTTTTCTTCCTCCCCCCCCCCTTTTTTTAAACTTCCTCTCTTCCCCGTTTCTTGTTTTTATTTTATTTCTTCTTCCTTTTTCTTTCTCTCTCTCTCTTTTTTTAATTTCCCTTATTCCTGCGATACATAAGTGGTGCAGGTCGGGTCTCCCTAACCGCCCCGTCTCACATTCTGTCGGTCGTTGCGTGTCAGCCTCGGCGACTGCCCCCGCAGCCCACACCAGTGGAAAGCCCTCTCTCAAGCAAAATAGAGCAAGAAAATGTGCAAGCTCCGAATTAAGAGCGTGAAACGGGCGCGTTGTCCGATGACGCGTGAATTATGGGCGACCAGGAATTCCAACGCTCACACAAAGCGCGCCGTCTCTAATGGCCGATGCGCAGTGTTTCGAGCGCTGCGCTGAAAAGCCTCTGGTCGCCCCCCTATCGCCCCACTTTCCGGTGCATGACCACCCGATGTCCAGGTCGGGTTTTGACGCCTCCAACCCGGTGTCTCCCGCACAGTTCTCCGCAGTTTCCGCTTCTTCATTGAACGCCGCATGCGGTCGTCCGCGGAGAACGCGATAGTGAGCCCGGAAGCCGCGCAGGCTGACGGAATGTCAGGCCTGGCACAGCTCAGGGAACACAGCAGAGTCGCATGAATGGAACCGAGCAGGGCGCTCCGCTACCCCCCATGCCATAAAACTGAAGGCGCGCACGGCCTCTTGTCGCTGCAGTGGCCGTACACAAAAGAAGCTGTCACCGGATACCGGTGTTTGCGCGGTGGACCCGCGAGGACCGTCGACAGAATTCTTCCAGGAACTCCGCTCCGAAATGGGCATTCGTTACCACGGGGTCTTCTATTTGCTGATGATTGGGTTGAAGAGGAATGGACGTAAACATCTTGAGAGGCCTGGGGTCTAGTCAGCGTTTTCGGGAACGTTACAATGCCAATGGTGATGACAGGACGGCGCACATTATACAGTTCCTAACGCTTCGAGAACGCGCCCCGCTCTACGTGTTTCATTTGTCACCGATAATACGCATTGGTAAACACTGGGAAAAGTCGGCGGATATGTCCAAGAAGAGGGGAAACAGAGCTGGCTTTTGCTATTATTTACCGCGCTGTAACAAGAATGAATATTTTACGATGAAAGGTTTCAATTCCTGATCAAACCCGAAAATTCACCGTCGGTGTCCCTAGTCGGCAGCGTCAACACGAGTGATGCAAAAAATCATCACGCGATGCTGTCACCTTATGGCGTCCTCATGACATCACATACCGCCAATATTTGTGACGTCATAACGTCACATCACATGATGACGTCATCACGTGACACCGTCGGTTTGTATAGCCTCCGTGATCGGTGGGTCGATCACAGAGGCAACGCAAAACCAGGGGTTGTGTAAAAAGCTTGCAATGCCTCCGATCCTGGAGGCAGTGCAAAACCACGTTACGTCCAAAGAGTATTCGGAAGGAGGCGGGGAACATCGACTGAACATCGATGAGTAAAAAGAAGAAGTTGTATTTCGCCTTCGAGTCATCTTAGGCAAATGCGTAAGGGGCCCTGCGAGTACATGACCGCATCACGCCCTATCAGGAGTCGACCGTTGAGAGTGATTTATACTATTTTATTGCAAATACATCGTACTACGACTTTTGATGCAAATGCTTTGTATTTGTCTACGTTAGTATGATTACACTAATTTTGTTCAGCATACTTGATTCAGCAAACGTTGATTTATTAACGTATGGGTTAAAATATTCTGCAAAAAAAAAACCCTGCACCACCTATGAAATATTTCATATCACCGTCGTGCATCCCCTTGTGACACGTTTTCTCACCCTGTTTATTTCTTGATTAAACATCAAGTACTTACGAGGCGCTTACACAGCAGCTGCTGAAAACTTGGATTTAGTCAAAGGTTGTTGCCTGTTACGACCATCTAATTTATTTGAGTGACATCACACGTCGCTTGTCATGCGCCTAAAACTCCGAACAAAGGGATTGAATCGAAGGAGAAGGCTTGGCAGCCGTACACGCGCAGCACGCGATGTATACGTATATTGCGCTTTAACGCAGACACGGTAGCCGAAGCCCGAACGCTGAAATCAGTGATCGAAAATGGGCCGAAAAATCATTTGGAGTGCGCCACAGCCATAGGAAAATCGTGAAAAGAAGTCGTCGCCATACATGCAAATAGACACATGAATGGCTAGCAGAAACGCCGCTCGATTTCGCTGGGCATTTTGCTTGAACATTCAGTATGAATTGCTTTATGAACTTGCCCACTAATATTTCAATAACTCGAGCGGGAGAGACAGGCCGCTAGCGTCGAGCAGCCTTCACGTAGCGAACGCGCCCGCGAAGAGTGGCACCGAAGTCCCCTGTCTGACGTCACGCGCGAGAGGGCGCCACTCAAAGATCTCGAGGTGAATAGCTTTGCACTTGGAGCAAGGCCGCGGGTGCAATTCTATGTCTCAGGTTGCATTAGGTGGTCGTAGAACAGGCACATAATTTACGAGATATCACATACAAAAAAAAAGCCGGCAGATCACACGCATTGTGGGAATCGATGTAATGCGAAGCAGCCAGCAAAGAGCTGCATACATCGTCTTGTATGTCATTGAGCAAAATGCGTGTCATGGTTTTCATGTTAGCTCCTATTATTTATGTTCGTCACACAGTAACGTCGCGCAATACCAACTTCGGGGTCGATCAAGCTAGAGAAACGGCCGCCAGCGCCCCATGAGCGTGGCACGCAAGTCATGCTGTACATGACATACGTGTCATGACTTTCATGTTAACTCGTGTTATTTATGTTCCTCACACGGCCACGTCGCAAATACCAACTTTGGTGTATATCAAACTAGCGAAACGGCCGCCAGCACCCCATGAGCGTGGCACGTAAGTCATGCTGTACATGACATGCGTGTCATGATTTTCATGTTAACTCGTGTTATTATGTTCGTCACATAGTCACGTCGTGCAATACCAATTTCGGGGTAGATCAAGCTAGCGAAACGTCCACCAGCGCTCCATGAGCGTTGCACGTAAGTCATGCTGTACATGACATGCGTGTCATGATTTTCATGTTAACTCGTGTTATTTATGTTCGTTACGCAGTCACGTCGTGCAATACCAATTTCGGGGTAGATCAAGCTATCGAAACGGCCGCCAGCGCGCCATGATCGTGGCACGTAAGTCATGCTGTACATGACATGCGTGTCACGATTTTCATGTTAACTCGTGTTATTTATGTTCGTCACATAGTCACGTCGCGCAATACCAATTTTGGGGTAGATCAAGCTAGCGAAACGGCCACCAGCGCTCCATGAGCGTTGCACGTAAGTCATGCTGTACATGACATGCGTGTCATGATTTTCATGTTAACTCGTGTTATTTATGTTCGTTACGCAGTCACATCGCGCAAAACCAATTTAGGGGTAGATCAAGCTAGCGAAGCCGCCGCCAGCGGCCCATGAGCGTGGCACGTAAGTCATGCTGTACATGACATGCGTGTCACGATTTTCATGTTAACTCGTGTTATTTATGTTCGTCACATAGTCACGTCGCGCAATACCAATTTCGGGGTAGATCAAGCTAGCGAAACGGCCGCCAGCGCGCCATGATCGTGGCACGTAAGTCATGCTGTACATGACATGCGTGTCATTATTTTCATGTTAACTCGAGTTATTATGTTCGTCACATAGTCACGTCGCGCAATACCAATTTCGGGGTAGATCAAGCTAGCGAAACGGTCACCAGCGCTCCATGAGCGTTGCACGTAAGCCATGCTGTACATGACATGCGTGTCATGATTTTCATGTTAACTCGTGTTATTTATGTTCGTTACGCAGTCACGTCGCGCAATACCAATTTCGGGGTAGATCAAGCTAGCGAAGCCGCCGCCAGCGCCCCATGAGCGTGGCACGTAAGTCATGCTGTACATGACATGCGTGTCACGATTTTCATGTTAACTCGTGTTATTTATGTTCGTCACATAGTCACGTCGCGCAATACCAATTTCGGGGTAGATCAAGCTAGCGAAACGGCCGCCAGCGCTCCATGACCGTGGCACGTAAGTCATGCTGTACATGACATGCGTGTCACGATTTTCATGTTAACTCGTGTTATTATGTTCGTCACATAGTCACGTCGCGCAACACCAATTTCGGGGTAGATCAAGCCAGCGAAACGGCCACCAGCGCTCCATGAGCGTTGCACGTAAGTCATGCTGTACATGACATGCGTGTTATGATTTTCATGTTAACTCGTGTTATTTATGTTCGTTACGCAGTCACATCGCGCAATACCAATTTCGGGGTACATCAAGCTAGCGAAACGGCCGCCAGCGCGCCATGATCGTGGCACGTAAGTCATGCTGTACATGACATGCGTGTCACGATTTTCATGTTAACTCGTGTTATTTATGTTCGTCACATAGTCACGTCGCGCAATACCAATTTCGGGGTAGATCCAGCTGGAGAAACGGCCGCCAGCACGCCATGATCGTGGCACGTAAGTCATGCTGTACATGACATACGTGTCATGATTTTCATGTTAACTCGTGTTATTATATTCGTCACATAGTCACGTCGCGCAATACCAATTTCGGGGTAAATCAAGCTAGCGAAACGTCCACCAGCGCTCCATGAGCGTTGCACGTAAGTCATGCTGTACATGACATGCGTGTCATGATTTTCATGTTAACTCGTGTTATTTATGTTCGTTACGCAGTCACGTCGTGCAATACCAATTTTGGGGTAGATCAAGCTATCGAAACGGCCGCCAGCGCGCCATGATCGTGGCACGTAAGTCATGCTGTACATGACATGCGTGTCACGATTTTCATGTTAACTCGTGTTATTTATGTTCGTCACATAGTCACGTCACGCAATACCAATTTTGGGGTAGATCAAGCTAGCGAAACGGCCACCAGCGCTCCATGAGCGTTGCACGTAAGTCATGCTGTACATGACATGCGTGTCATGATTTTCATGTTAACTCGTGTTATTTATGTTCGTTAAGCAGTCACGTCGCGCAAAACCAATTTAGGGGCAGATCAAGCTAGCGAAGCCGCCGCCAGCGCCCCATGAGCGTGGCACGTAAGTCATGCTGTACATGACATGCGTGTCACGATTTTCATGTTAACTCGTGTTATTTATGTTCGTCACATAGTCACGTCGCGCAATACCAATTTCGGGGTAGATCAAGCTAGCGAAACGGCCGCCAGCGCGCCATGATCGTGGCACGTAAGTCATGCTGTACATGACATGCGTGTCATTATTTTCATGTTAACTCGAGTTATTATGTTCGTCACATAGTCACGTCGCGCAGTACCAATTTCGGGGTAGATCAAGCTAGCGAAACGTCCACCAGCGCTCCATGAGCGTTGCACGTAAGTCATGCTGTACATGACATGCGTGTCATGATTTTCATGTTAACTCGTGTTATTTATGTTCGTTACGCAGTCACGTCGTGCAATACCAATTTCGGGGTAGATCAAGCTATCGAAACGGCCGCCAGCGCGCCATGATCGTGGCACGTAAGTCATGCTGTACATGACATGCGTGTCACGATTTTCATGTTAACTCGTGTTATTTATGTTCGTCACATAGTCACGTCGCGCAATACCAATTTTGGGGTAGATCAAACTTGCGAAACGGCCGCCAGCGCACCATGAGCGTAGCATGTAAATCATGCTGTCATGATTTTAGCATGTAAATCATGCTGTCATGAAATCATCACACATGCGTGTCATGATTTTCATGTTCTGACTTGTCATTTATGTTCGTCATACAGTCATGTTACGCCATACCAATTTTGGTGCACATTCGATGAACAAAGCGACCAGGAGAGCACAAAGTCGTAGGCGGATAGATAGATAGATAGATAGATAGATAGATAGATAGATAGATAGATAGATAGATAGATAGATAGATAGATAGATAGATAGATAGATAGATAGATAGATAGATAGATATAGATACGCTCAAAGTCGCAGAAGTTCGCGAAGAAATGCTTCGCATTTAATATCCGGCATATGAAAAGATCATAATTAAGCTGCTGAAGCGAGGACGATGCCGACCTTTAACAGCCGTCATAACGGGGTGGTAGCATCGGCACAGCATCATTTAAGGTTGGCGAATGCGTGAACCCGAAGCGTTAAGCGTGCTTACCTTCTGGGACCACTCCGGGAGAGCGGTATTCGCCCCAGAAGCGTGCCGGGGTCGTTGCGGCTCTCCGCAGACAAAGTGGGGAACAGATGCCGGTTAGCGGCCTGAAGGTGGACCACTCATCTAGGACGGGCCGAATTTACGCCACAGGAAACCGACCTGACGGAGCACAGGAAGCCGACCTGATGGGCGTAGACATCGGCGGGCTGTTCCTCGGAGCGCGATGCAGCGGCAGCGCGTGCAGGAGAACTTTGTCGTTGTTGTTGTTGTTGTCCTCTGTGCATGGCTCATACCCAATGCAGGGGATTGGCCGAGTAGAGGGTGAATTTTGCTAATATTAGCTTAAGGATGTCGTTCGTAGGAGCTGTTATTAACTAATATAATGAATTAATGTTTCACATATTGGCAATGAAATATTTAACAAAAGCAGAATTTAGAAAGATATTCTTTTAGACTGTCGATTGAATTCCTCAATGGCGAAGAAAACATCCCTGTGGCTGTATCTCAGAGTGGTGGCCCCAAAAGAAAGTATGACCGGCTCATACTTCCAGGCCCAGCTTTCGAAGAGGTGGCTCTATGGTTCTTTTCCTCAATGTCCTGAACCGGCGACAGTATAAAAAGAAATGACCAATGGTTTCTTCCTGATTGCAGAAGAGGCACAGTGGGGAAATCGCTAAACCTGCTCTATGTAAGTAAAAATTGAGGTAGCTAACGCGGCAGCGAAATTTCGTCATGACTATTTCCATTATTCTTGACGTGGATAAATGGCTGCGCCAGGAAAATGACAGGTGCTTATACTCGGGAAAAGCAGTCAATGCTGAGTCTGAGAAACTTTTTCTGTACCTTAGTGAGCGAAATCTTGTCATCGTGATGTAAGCTGTTAGCGGGAAAACACGAATAATCGGCGCCAAAAGCGACGCCTTTGCTAAAGAATCAGCCATTTCATTTAACAACAAACCGTTGTGTCCTGGAACACATATTAAATTAATATATTGAAGATTTGCGGGAGCTTGTACCTTAAAGAGCTTTAGTATGGGCGTTTCACCAGATGCGGAAACAGAAGAGCATGCAGATAAAGAGTCGGTTAGAATTGCAACTACTCTAACTGAAATACTTAACTTGCGTAAAGCTAATATTATTGCCATAAATTCCGCTAGAAAAACAAGAAGAAAATCAGGCAGCCGTAATGAAAAAGACCAGTCGAGTTCAGGGCAAAATATTCCTATGCCAGCTCTTTCCTCTGATTGCGGTGCGTCCGTTGCAATAACAAAATTCGTTGGTAGAGTACTTTCTTGATGTTGTCCTTGTTCTCGAACGATGACTCTTGCCCACTGCTTGGTATTGAGCAATAAGCAGGCGAATTTAGCAGTATTTTGAGTAAGTCTGCGTATGGATAGATGCGGCCTTTTTGTCACATTTCTAACACTGAAGGCGATGTAACTGGGGCTACATCAAGTGCGCGTTTGCCACCTCAGAGCAAATGGTCATCGTCCAGGTCGCTCTCGTTGCTTACAAAGACATACACACGGACGGTTCCAGCAGTCATGATCATGACAATTTATGCACAAAATAAACTAGTTTGTTTACGTGTGCTTTGTACTTTTGAGCAACTATATTTATGCCCAAGGGAAATCTTTCAACTAAGGCATTTGGAGCCTGTATCGTATGTATATAGTTGTATATAGCTGGTATCCACCGCTCTCGACTGGCAACCCTGGTTAGGTGCGAGCCCGATGGTGGAAATACAGTGCCTAGAATATACTTACTAGCGTGCCGACCGCGGGCGTCGCGGTAGCACGCAGAATGATGCCTTCAACCGGTGGCTACCAGACGGCGATAGCCGTAGGGACCGTGCTAGTGTCGACCGGCGTCCTAACCAACTCCAGCGAGAGGCGCCGATGGGCTGTCCTAGCCCGTTTCGCGCTGCGGAACGTTGGTTTCGGTGCAGAGCATAACTGAAAGAATGTGATTTTGTTGCCCTAACAAACGATCCTACGCACAGTTATCATCAATACGCCGCTCAATAGGAAACCCAAGCTCAAGTTTACGGCGCAGCGACAGCGCCGCGCTGTGGTTCTGGAGAGAAGCTCTGGCGAAACTGGCGGCAGGCGCAGCCGACTCGGCCTGTTGTCATCAGTGGGAGCACGCGCGTGCGTGGCTCAGTCGGTGCGGGCAACTAGGGCGCCATGCTTGGCACACTGAATCGAGAGGCTTGCTGTGCAAAGCTGCATATCCGCGTTCGCAGAAGCGACCCCGCGGAAGCGAGGGCCAATGTATTGCTGTGTCTTGGCCTGCCACAACAGTGCAGACAACACCAAGGCACGCAATTCACGTGTGAAACTGTCCTAGCTGACAGCGCTGTCTCGCCTTCTGTTTTGGCTGTCTGGCAAGATGGACACGCCATGTTGCGGCACTACACGATACTGGGCGTGAGCGTCTCGGCCCTGATTCGCTGCGGCCAAAGCGGCCAACTTTTTCGTGCGGAAAAAATCGGTCCAGGCTCAATCCGGGGAAGCGGGCGCGGATTTTTCTGCTTTTGCGGATAATCCGTGACCGCCTTCTGGATCCGCGCTCAGTGTGAACGTGGCTTTACTGGAAAACCGCGCATACATGTTGTAATTAACCCGCCGCCCCTTCAAGTGCCGCAGTTTTGTACGTTCGCAGGCGCCGGCTTTCGCGCGTACAACACCGCCACTGAAACCTGCGAGTATTGATTGCTTCGCCGAAAGAGCTGAGCCGTGCAGTCATGGATACAAGAGGAGTTAATCAAACAAAACAAACGCAACAGTTCACCGTTTTGTTTCGGCGTTTGTGTGTTCTGATAGCCGTCTTTCATGTTCATGCCTGCAAGTGCTACCATATTTAATGGCGAATCCCTGCCTACTAGCTCAACTTTTAAGTGCATTGATTCCCCAACCACTGCAGCTGTGGATAGCAGCAGCAAATGCTGCCGCAAATGAACGATGTTGAAATTTCTTGTGAGCTCCGAATTCTCTCTTTAACTCTGATCATGAGATAAATAAAAAAATTCAATACAATGTGTGCTATAGCCCTATATTCACCAGTAGCGATAATGTTAGGAAAACTCACAGGGTCCCTTATCTACCTCAGTCGACTCGAAGGCCACGTACTTGTAGTAATAGTAGTATCCTCTACTGCATGGCTCATACCCACTCCGGGGGATTGGCCAAGAAGTCGTCTTACGAAAAAAAAAGAATTAAAAAATATTTTAAGTATTCAATGCTGATGCCAATAAAAAGAATCAATCAATAAATAATAGCAATGAATATAAAGAAAACAAACGTACGCATCAATGAAAGAGTGCAATAATAGTTTTTTAAATATACAGGCCACATACCTCTAGTCTACTTCTTCCTTTTGTTCTAAGCCGACGTATTGAACCTTCAGCGCGCTCCTGCGAAAGCTTTCTGCCACTTAGGGTGGTTTTGCGATACCTCCAAGATCGAAGGCACTGTAAGCTTTCTGCGCCTCATCTTGTTTCGCACTGCCTCCAGAATCGGCCCACCATTGAGGAAGCAATGATGTCATGTGATGACTTGCATTACGTGACGTCACAGTGACGTCACCATGGCGGCATACTATGTTACGTAACGGTGACGTCATCATTACGTCAAGTAACGTGACGTCACGATGACGTGAGGATTACGTCGCGTTATTTGACATCAACGTGACGTGTTTATGATGACAGAAATGCAGCAGGAGTGAAAGTTGGGCTAGTTAGTTATATATAAAGGGCAAAAAAAAAAGCGCGCAGACAGACGGGACGAAGAGCGCTTGTTCGGGGCTTGTTCTGTGTATCCCTTTCTTCGTCCCGTCCGTCTGCGCGCTGTTTTTTGCCCATTATGTATCAGCAACTAGCCCAAATTTCAACCCTGCTGCAGTTTATTTCTTGTACAAGGGTTTCTTTTCCTCGTCCTAGCGCATGTTTTCAAGACCCAGCCTTTTTGGCGGCAAGAATAGCCACATGTGAGTGTCGTGCAAGGGTGTTGTCTTGGCACATACGCCATGGGACATGCCCAGATGAACTACTGGCCATGTGTGGGTGGATTCGCCCATCGGTGGGACACACAAAAAGGATGCGCCGAATCTGGCGATCTGAATTATGAAGCCAGACGAGACTGCTCAAGGACTCCGTAAGGACGAACTGCGAACTACAGTGTGGAAAAAGAGACGGCAGAAGAAGATTTGGTGAGTGGTGCAGAACCAGCGATTCTATGACCGAGTTTCTTTGGGCGACTGCCAGGCCACGAGTACCAAAATGCAACTGGAGAACAGGTCCTGCGGGCAAGGTCTTGAACCTTGCTGGCCTAACGATACCGGAACAGCACCTGGAGATCCTCAAGCTCGGCCCAAAATTTTGCGCGGAACCGAGGCTCAGCACCGTCGAAAAGGCAGCCTTGGCGAGAACTATTTCTAAACATATGGCGGACGATGAGCAGTCACTGTGTGTGTCTGAATGTGCAGATGTCATTATTCGTAGTCTTAAAGAGAAAGATATGATAAATATAGGGCTAGTTCCTCTTGCTAATTCTTTGAGAGAAAAGAAGTTAAAGCTGATGACAGCGTACAAGGAAGGCTTTCTTGTGCTCTTGACCGAGGGACAGTTTTCCGACAAGGCCTCTGCAGCGCTAATGAAAAACTTCCGGTTAGCGACAGGAGAGCCAAAAAAGGTCAAGGAAAGAGCAAAATACTTTTTGCAGGAATTGAACCTTTGAACGCCTCTCTAGAAGTGTAGCGAAAGCTCAGGGTTTATTCTCGGATCCGTTTTTCTCGATTAAGACCCACAAACCGGAGCAGCCCTGTCGCATTATCGTTTCTGAGAATGGCACGTGGCAGGTAGTTGTTTCAAACTTTCTGCAGAAGCAACTAGAAAAATTAGTAGTGCAAGATCCGGTCGTAATAAGGAACTCGGCGGCAATTGTTGAAGGTTTACGCCATGGAAAGTTTGACGGATGTACTGCATTCAGTGTTGATGTTGTAGATTTATACTATTCCCTTCCACGGCTGGAGCTAATGAATAGCGTGAAAGACAAGTCATGATTGAAATGGAAACGATGTCGGACGGAAGGTGGTTCCAGTCGCTGGACGTGCGTGCGACAAATGAATGATAGAAAGTGTTAGTGCGGCAGCTAATCACGTGTACCTTATGGTGATGATCTAAACGATATGAGCGATAAGATGCGGTCGTAACGAACTGAGGTTTCAAAACTGGATGATTGAAAATCTTGTGAAAAAGTATGAGGCGAGATGCTTTGCGACGCGATTAAAGTAACTGCAAGGAAAGGGTGCGTTTCATTGATGTGACACTGCTAGTGCGATGTTAGTTATATAATATGAAGCCTGCTGCGTTATTCTGTACCATTTCAAGCGAGTGAGTTAAGTTCTGTTGAAAAGGGTTTCAGATGGAGCATGCGTATTCTATTTTTGGACAAGCTAATATGTTATACATTGTTAGTTTCACGGCTTGAGGGGCGTGAATAAAGTTGCGTCGTAGGTATCCTAGCGTACGGTTGCTATTGTTAATAACGTAGTTAATGTGATGTTTCCAGCTCAAGTCAGATAATATGTGAATCCCCAAGCATTTATACGAAGTAACAGTATCTGGAGTAGCGTTATTTAGGGTGTCGTTAGCAGAAGGTTTGGTAGTACGTGAAATGCCTAAAACTTTACATTTGTTAGTGTTGAGATCCATGTGCCAAGTTGTGCATTAGCTAGCAATATTAGTAATGTCAGTTTGGAAGGAACTAGTGTGGAAGTCACTTGAAATTTCACGGTATACAACGCAGTCGTCTGAAAAATGGTGAATGGAAGAAGTTACAACATCGGGTATGTCACAAATTAGCGTGTTAAAAGGCGCGCGCAGCCACTTTCAAGCAGCTACGAGACAGAACAGCGCGAGCTGCGCGACCAAGAAGCGCGAACCCACTGGAGCCAGACGCAGACCACGCGATCAAACGCCCGGCAAGACCTGGATGTTTCTAGATGGAAAGGGGGACGCATCCGCGAGCGATGCAGCCGCGATTCGAACCTACGAGAAAGCTCTCGCCCTTTCCCCAGGCTTAGCTGTACTGCACGTAGAAGAAACATCCCGACGCTTCTAGAAACCGGGGAAGAAGGGATAAAAGCGTGCAAACGACGAGAGTCGAGTAGTAGGGCAGTCGAGACAGGAGTGAGTCAGTCGGCCCGGTGATGGTGAAGTTATGCGAAGTGTGGCTCCGTTAGCCAAAGAAGACGTGTTTATGATGATGTGCGGTCAGTCGCTCGTCGATCTGGAAGAATCCGATGACGACACCGTGTGAGCCGTGACAAGTCACGACGACGGTTGAGCTACGACGATCAACGCTGGAGCTGGCGTGAGTGTTTCCTTGAAGAGAAGTATTCGATTACCGTCCAAGTATTGTGGACTGGATACGCCATTATCTATTCAGGACTTTAACGGTCGTTGAATAGTTGTAATGCATGCGATTGCAATTGTAGCGTGTGATTTACCGTCCAAGTATTGTGGACTGGATACGCCATTATCTATTCAGGACTTTAACGGTCGTTGAATAGTTGTAATGCATGCGATTGCAATTGTAGCGTGTGATCCGGTTGTTTAGCTCCCGTTGTGTAAACACCATCTGAGTTATATTGTGAAGCTGTAACTGGTACCAGCCGAGTGTGCACGTGTTTGTGTTATTTGTATTGCCTGAACTGAGAATATATTTCGTTTTCGTTTGTGTTGTCGACTCTCGGCTCTGACTCGGTCTTTGGGCCACAACCGGCGTTCGCTGGCGCACCAAAGGACCAACTCTAAATTGTCCGCGCTTTCGTGGTGCGTTTTCGGAGGGCCTTGACGCCAGCCCTTAGAATCCGCCCGGCGATTGCCGTCCCCATTAACGGGGCAAGTGACAATTATTCTGGCATCCGCGACACAGGACCTTTTTGGTGCAAAAGTGTGTCCAAAGTAGGGAGAAAGAGCCTTGAGACGTTGATAGTGCTTGCGAACGATTTTGAGTGCTGCACCGCGTTCTCGCTAACCTGTGTGCATAGAGTCTTTTGGTATTCGAAGTTAGGCAGAGGTTTTGTGCACGCGGCTAGGTTATCGTTGACGGGCATCATGGATCTTGAGAAGTTAGTTGCCCTTGGTGAGAAGATGGATTTGTCTGGGGCCGAACTACGGAAGTGGGTCAGCCAAAGGAAAAAGAAGAAAAAGAAAGAATTAAGGAAGGAAAAGCAGCAGAGCTTGAAAGAGAGAAGTTGGCGGTTGAGAGGGCCAACAAGGAGAGAGAAGCAGAACTTGAAAAAGAGAGGTTGGCAGCTGAGAGGGTCAAGGAAGAGAGAGCAGCAGAGCTGGAGAGAGTGAGGCTAGCAGCTGAGAGGGAGAAAGAAGAGCGAGAAGCGAAGGAGCGACAGTTGAAGGAAGAAAGAGAGGCGAAGGAGCGACAGTTGAAGGAAGAAAGAGAGGCGCAAGAGAGACAGATGCAAGCTGAGATGGCTGAGAGAGAAAGGCTACGGCAGCACGAATTGGAACTCGAACGGCTCCGTTTGCAGCAGCGCACAGAGACTCCCGTGCAAACTACAGTGGAGAGCAGCGAAAGGGAAGATCATAGCTTCCGTTTGAACCCAAGCAAACTGCTTGTGGCGTTTGATGAGAGGAAAGATGACCTTGATGCATACCTGCACAGGTTTGAGACGATAGCTAGAAGCCAAAATTGGCCGGAGCAGCAATGGGCAACAGCTTTGAGCACTTGTTTGAGTGGCGAAGCGCTCAGTGTGTACGGTAGGCTGACACCTACCGATGCATCTAATTACACGAAAGTAAAAGCTGCTTTGCTGAAGCGATTTAGATTCACCGTGGAAGGCTTCCGAGATCGGTTCCGTACGGGAAGGCCAGCTGATGGCGAGACGGCAACGCAGTATGCCGCGCGGCTCAGCCATTATTTCGACAGGTGGATCGAACTTTCAGAGACGGCACAGGAGTACGGTGAGCTTAGAGAGCTTTTAATCAGAGAGCAATTTCTCACCAGTTGCCACCCGAGCCTGTCGCTGTATCTGAAAGAGAGGAAAGCTAAATCACTTGAGGACATGCTTGAATTAGCCGATCAATTCTTGGAAGCGCAAGGTGGCACGAATCTGGCCAAAGTAAAAAAGGAGGTTCACGAGGAGTCGAAGAAATCGGCACCTGACGAAAAGAAGCGTGCACCGGAGAGTGTTCCGCGATGCTTTCTGTGTAACCGGGTGGGCCATCGCGCTAACATTTGTCGGACCAACTCCTCACGCCCCAGTGTGATGAAGTGTTTTAAATGTGGTCAGACTGGCACAAAGCAGACGCATGTCGAATCGATGCGAGTAAAGCCCACCAAGCAGCTTGTGCGTATGTCCCGCCAAAAGTGGAAACAGAAGCGATCAAAGATGAATTGGCCGATGTGAAAAGCGGGAAGAAGATAGATTTCATTGGTGCTGCGGTGACAACAGACTCAACTAAAGGAATGCCGACACTTAAGGGGAAAGTTGCTGGAAAGGAAGTCACAGTACTAAGAGATAGTGGATGCACGACTGTGATCGTACGAAAGAAATTGGTCCGAGAGAGTGACTTCACAGGCAATTCCACCCCTGTTCGCTTGCTTGATAGTTCCATTCGAATGCTTCCCGAAGCCAAGATTGAGGTTGAGACCCCTTCCTTCAGCGGGAGAGTTACTGCCCTGTGCATGAATAACCCCCTGTTCGACCTAATCGTGGGAAACATCGACGGAGCTCGAGGGCCATACGATCCTGAACGTTTGGGAGAAGCCCCGAAGATGGAGCCCTCGTCAGTTCAGGAACCGCGACAACAGGTAACCGCGGAAGGGAATCCCATGAAGGATGTTGCCCGAACTCCAATTGAAGCCGAGGTGTCAACGAATGGCAACAATGAGGCACCAACGGTCGCTGTACCGCCTGTGCAAAAGCGCCGAGTAGGTGATGTTGCCACCAAGCGGCCACCACCACCCGTTAGTGGAATGATGACGAAGGTGGTCGTCCAGGCAAAACACCACGACACGCAAAAGTTGGCGAAGCACCGCGGACGTTCGAACGAACGCGACCACGCCCTGCCGGTGTCGAATGTGTCGACGGCAGCAGAGACGCCCCCTCCGGCACCGTCAAATGGAACGGCTCGCTATAAAAAGAAGAGGAACAAAAAGAGAGCGAGCGAGCACCGAAAGAAGGGGCGCAAGCGCGACACGATTTAAACAGTATAGGGTGTTGGAGTTGAAAGTGTTTTTAGTGTTTTGAGTTTGAATGAGTTGTGTTATATCCTGCGGGAAGTGTGTATGGCTAGTGAGCCCAAGTGTCTATTGCGTAACATTATGTGTACAATGCTATTGATATAATCGTATATGCATTATAATTGAAGAGCTTTGTTTTGAGCGTTCGCATTGTTTTATACTAAATGTATGATGGCGTCTTGTACTTATGTACTTGAGTTTATCCTTTGTATGTCGTGACATTGAAATGCCCTGTGAATTATATTAGGAGTTCAATTATGAATGTGACGCGCATTGTGTGTGGACTGAGTTATGGACTCTGTATGTGGGACATTTTTGGATGTGTATGTGCGTGCTAATTTGTGTTGTTTGAATATTATGTGATAATATTCTTGAAGTGGGGGGCAGTGTCACAAATTAGCGTGTTATAAAGCGCGCGCGCGCAGCCGCTTTCAAGCAGCTACGAGACAGAACAGCGCGAGCTGCGCGACCAAGAAGCGCGAACCCACTGGAGCCAGACGCAGACCACGCGATCAAACGCCCGGCAAGACCTGGATGTTTCTAGAAGGAAAGGGGGACGCATCCGCGAGCGATGCAGCCGCGATTCGAACCTACGAGAAAGCTCTCGCCCTTTCGCCAGGCTTAGCTGTACTGCACGCAGAAGAAACATCCCGACGCTTCTAGAAACCGGGGAAGAAGGGATAAAAGCGTGCAAACGACGAGAGTCGAGTAGTAGGGCAGTCGAGACAGGAGTGAGTCAGTCGGCCCGGTGATGGTGAAGTTATGCGAAGTGTGGCTCCGTTAGCCAAAGAAGACGTGTTTATGATGATGTGCGGTCAGTCGCTCGTCGATCTGGAAGAATCCGATGACGACACCGTGTGAGCCGTGACAAGTCACGACGACGGTTGAGCTACGACGATCAACGCTGGAGCTGGCGTGAGTGTTTCCTTGAAGAGAAGCATTCGTTTACCGTCCAAGTATTGTGGACTGGATACGCCATTATCTATTCAGGACTTTAACGGTCGTTGAATAGTTGTAATGCATGCGATTGCAATTGTAGCGTGTGATCCGGTTGTTTAGCTCCCGTTGTGTAAACACCATCTGAGTTATATTGTGAAGCTGTAACTGGTACCAGCCGAGTGTGCACGTGTTTGTGTTATTTGTATTGCCTGAACTGAGAATATATTTCGTTTTCGTTTGTGTTATCGACTCTCGGCTCTGACTCGGTCTTTGGGCCACAACCGGCGTTCGCTGGCGCACCAAAGGACCAACTCTAAATTGTCCGCGCTTTCGTGGTGCGTTTTCGGAGGGCCTTGACGCCAGCCCTTAGAATCCGCCCGGCGATTGCCGTCCCCATTAACGGGGCAAGTGACAGGGTAAATCTTTAATATACATAGGTAAAAGTAAAGGGCCCAACACAGAGCCCTGGGGCACACCTAAAGTAACCGGAGAAGAGGGTGAGCAGTAATTATTGGCAATAACGTACTGCGAGCGATTAGTTAGAAAAACTCGATCCAATGCCGCCATCAATATTAAGGGCCCAAAGCTTGTAAAGTAGTAGGGGATGATTAATCTTGTCAAAGGCCTTCGAAAAATCTAAAAAACTGCAATCAACCCATGAACCCCGATCTAGAATGGAATGTAAGGAATGGGTAAACAGAGCAACGGACTTTTACATGAGGATGATTTTCTAAATCCATGCTGCGACATGTTAAAGAACGAGTTTGATTCGAGAAAGGTGACCAAGTTAGAGAAGATGATATGCTCCAAAGTTACATGGTATACAAGTGAGTGAAATAAGTCGGTAATTCGTGACTGAATGCTTGTTTCCTGACTTATGTAGTGGAACCACCTTCGCCTCTTTCCAAGCGGATGGCGCCACACCTTCATCCAAAGACTTTTGAAATACTTTGCACAAGGAAAGAGATGAGGTATGTTTAGTTTCTTTAAGAAATCGTCCAATTATATTGTCAACGCCAGAAGCAGAGCACACTCGGAGTGATTCAATTACCTTCACAATGCCATGAGATTCTCAGGCGTTGTCGTAAGAATCAAGCCTCTTAGACTAATTTTTCACAGTCACTGCACTGGGGGTGCACATGGACAATGTGTGGGGTGCACATGGACAAGACAGCACGGACAAACTACACGAATCTTCTCAGGGGTGATCATCGCGTGCGCTGGTCTCCTTTGAGCTGAAGCTTGATGTTGGCTCATCTTTTGCCTTATGTCTTCTCAGTCCTTCCATCTTCACAAACACTTTGCCGCAGCTGCACTTGAAATTTGTTTTCGTCCCGTGGGCCACCATACGGTGCTTTGTTAACGCGGAAAGGCGCGCGAAGGCCGCCTCACACGTATTGCACGTGTACGCGCCCTTCGCACCATGGCAGCGTCTTTTGTGGCGGATTAAGTTGTCGTGGCGAGTGAACCGGATGCTGCAGTTGGTGCATTCGTATGGCCATTCACAGTGATGACTCTCGAAAACGTGGTCTGTGAGGCTTTTGTGGGTGTCGCAAAACGAGTTACAAAGCGGCAGGCGTGCTTTTGGCGTTCGTCCCGCTCTGCTGGGGAGCCGGCTGCTCTGTTGATTTCAGACAATCCGCCCTGCAAACAAAGTGTTTGGAGATTGAGCCGTGTATATATATACATACAACATTCCATTAAAGAACAATTAGCGAGGAAGACGCAGAACACCATTTACCAATCCGTAAGGGTTAATTAAGTTGACCATTAAACTGCTGCATGGTGGGGATTGCGTTTTTTCATTGAAATGCAATTTCCATAAGGTCGTTTACAAGGTACTGTGTGCTCGTGCAGTATGCCAAATCTAAGGCAGTATGGCGTAAATGAATCACCAGTTCGTATCTTTATTGACCCTCTGAGCGTTATTGGCGTGTTCGGGTTTCCCCTAGACATTTTAAGGAGTCAATCTTGAAATTCAAGTTTACTAGTTCACGTAGTCTACAACGTAATAACTGAGGAAAGAAATGACCAGGGCAAGTAATTACATTTTTATTGAAGACATTCTATATGCTCCTCTTGCGCTCTAACATATGCTCTGCCTGATTAGCCCCGTTCTGGCTGGTATTACGCAATACGGCATCGCATGCATGTCTTTCATCAAGTAAATCAGATAAACTGTAGAGTGATCGAATTTGAGCTAGGTGGTTATAAAGGAGATCGAGACAAGACGCACACTGTGTGTGTTCTTTTGATCTCTTCTCTTCTGTCTCGTGATGGATTATCTGGGGTCGAATGTTGATATTAAGTTGCCTTGAACGTAAACGATAACTGATCGCCTTGACGCCTAAAGTGCTGGACATATGGTGCGAATCGGACGCGATTCGCCGTACGGCTGTTCGCACCAACAGCCGCATCCGGCAGACGTCCAACAGCTTCCAACAGCATGCATAGACGATCCGCACGGCGCACGCGCATCCAACTACCTGAATGTAGCCGCGCGGCTGCCGCGTCGGTCAGACGGCCGCAGCCAATGACAGCGCGAGAGACGTCTGACGTCACGCCTCTGGTGGCGCGTTTGTTGCTTGTTTGGTTGTTTGCGCCTTTGTTGTCGACGCTCGGATGGCACCGATCATGAAAAACGTTGGTTAAAACTTTCTTTCTGACATCAAATAACTCATAATTGAATAAAGTTACGTTTGCAGTGTGCCATTTGTGCAAGGCGGCGCCCGTTTGCGAACCACTAGCGAGACTTAGAGCCGTGATGGAAGGCCACTTCCTTGCTCCGTGGACACTTCACAGAAAAACAGCGGCACCGGCCGTCTCGGCGAACCGGCCCGCTTCGCTTCCACCTTCGCTATTCACATCAAAGCCGTCGAGAAAACCAATTGCGCATGTAAACGCGTCTCATAGAGTAAACGTTTTAATCGTGTTGACAAAAATAGGCGCACGACGATGAGCTCGCGTTTTATCGCGAACGGCACTAGCGACAGTGTCCGCCTTGCTAGGCCTACGCTCGGAGTCGTGATCCTTGGTCGTGGATATGCCTCCTGTCAGAGTCGTGAGTGAATGCAGGCTGTTGAGATCTGTGTCGCTCGCGAAGGCATAGCTTTATTGGCAATGTTCTTACAGAACGATGCGAGGCTGTGTAAGGTTGTTTGTTTTGTATTCAATGAAGAGGATGACGATGTCTTCCGAGCGTGCAAGCCGAGGTGCCGTGTGTGCGCGGAGCCTGCACGCTGACTGCTCGTTCGCCCCATGTGTCCTGAATCGCCGTATGCCGCGTGCGGCGTCTCACGTCGGATCAGATGCCGAATTGTACCATGTGTTTAGCGCTTAATACGGAGCTCCGCGGTTTTTGCCGTGCATGACTGTGTGATTCAATGATGTCATTTTGCACGCACTCGAACAAACATATCTGCTGCCGACATGGACCGTACCCACGGTGGAAAAGTCATGCACTTATTCGTTCCAGTGTCCAAGGAATTGCGCCATGACACTGCAAACCAAGACGCGGTGTCATGGTGCAATCTCTTGGGCAACGATGCATACGACCACTCAATTACGCAGATCTCGCTGTTAGGGATGTCGTGCGAAAACTGTATAGGCTGTAGTTTAAAGCACTGACAGGCAGATTGAAGTTTGCATTCTTTACCTGTTTAAAGGAACGTTTATTAACCATAGCTGACGACAATGCCTATTTTGCCGCTATTATCCTATGGTGTTTACAAGGCAAGCGACTAGATATCCTTCAAACAAGAACTTCAAACCTATTTGATGTTGCTCTGTATAGCCACACATGCAGGTTAGGTTTTCCTGCGATCACCAAGGCCGTTCGGTATACTATCTGTTATTCGTTGCTCCTGTGTTGATCAAGCCGTCGCTCTGATTTCGATGTGGCGAAGGACACCACATCGGTCACCATCGCGTCGGTCACTGCGTTCGCATGCAAATTCACGTGAAATTTGCGCAGTAACTGAGTTCACACGAAATCGTTCTTAAAAGAGACTAAAATTGGCGCCATTTTCTGCAAACTACGCGGGAGCGTTTTGTCGAAGTGCACCTCGCATACAGCGGACTGTCAATCTGCTTGTAAGAACGGGGATCGCCCTCCGCCACTGCGCCGAGACAGCCCCGTCATTCGGCAAGCCAGATAGCGACAGGTTCTTTTCAAAAGACTGCAACTAATTACACGACAACCACTATTTTTTCGGGCCATGAATACACATATAGAGTTTCCGGAGCACAGAAAGAAACGCCCACAGCTTCCTACAAGTCATTGCGGACAGAGTCACTGAAGGAGCAGAGCCGGCATGACTTGCACTAAGGTAGCAGTCTGGGCTCGATGTGACATCACACAGGGTGAACGCGCAGAAGCCGAGGACATTGAAGAGACTTGACTGACACGAGTGCTGACTTACAATATTTTATCTGGAAACAGGCAACCACATAAATGCTGAAAACCCGTGAGACAACACGTGTGCGCCGTCCACACACAATTCCTAAACATAGCTCTTTCCTGGAAAGATTAATTGACGGTTTCGAAACACAGGAGTCACCTTACCTATCGATATATTCCGCCTCAATAATCTCGCGTGTTAATTGATTTCCACTTCTCCTCACAACTCAACACACATAGTAAACGAGATCACGTGGTGATTACAGTACAAGATCTGCAGTGTACATCTAAAAACCCTCCTCACATTTCTTACACGCTGTAACGATGCCGCCGGAGCCTATCATTAAGGCATCGTCCACTTTGACCAACATAATTGTTACCACGAGTCAAAAGCACTCTATACTGCATCTTTTGCGCAGTCAACGAAATCGGTTTGATGCTTTTACTGCACTCAACCTTCTTAGGGGCACACGCGCTAATAAATCTGCACAAACATCGTAGTTTTATCGGGTGCAGAAAATCTTTAAGGCTGGCACGTTCAGCGATGCGTTTAAGACGAGTGCGGGCGAGTACATGCGGGGTATCCCTCGCATGTACTCGTTAACGTTGCCGAAGGCCTTCTGAATTGCATGTTAGCGCAAACAATCACTTCGCCGCCCACGAATAATATAGTAGCAGTTACTCCGTACAATCACGAGTTTACACATTGTGTTAAATGCATCGGTGAACGTTCCAGGGGGAAGTCATTTTTTCTGCTCCCGACAAACTGCGACCTTCATGCAGATTGACTAGCGCGTGGGCCCCACAAGAAGAGTGTGCTCCGTAACTTTTAGCTAGAACGAGTTCGCAGCGCACGCGGACTGACGAAAGCAAAATAAAATAAAACGAGAAAAAAAGCGAAGAGCAGACGCGGCATGCGGACTAGGTATTTCGGCGCACACTGCCTTGAGAAGAAGCTTGCATAGACGTGCCTGTTGGGGCCTTTGTACCGATAGAGTAGTGTATGAATGAATAAACTTTATTACATGTCCGGGCGAGGCGGGGGAAGAGTGGATTAACACCTGCCCCATCCCACTCTCCGTCGATGATGACGGCGTCAGGTGACGGCTTGAGGCAAATATTTTCCGCAAAAGTGCGCAGCCGCATTTGTGGCACCGTTTACACACGTTTGTATACGTAAATAATCACTTTAGTCTATCTGCAACACTGACATGCAATGTTGATCAATCGTGCCCTCTCGCGCGTGTGCGACTTCGGCCGTCTGTTTTAAAATGCATATATTGTAATATTCTTCTGCAAGTCCAGCTTGTGTTGCCGGTGAGCAACAAAATTGCACGGAGAAATAAGGACTGAGGTTGAAGATCGCTTGTGTGGGCGCCAGTAATTTGCGAACCGAAGCGCAGTGCCGATCTTGTTGACTACAAAGGTCACGTCGGTGCTTTCTTTTTCTTTGTTCAGACACCCGATACAATCAATTATATTTAGTGTTACCTGGTTCCCGGCATTGTCACGGCCTCCTCCATGCCTGAACAGCACACGAAGCATTGGGAACGTCTGAAAGGATGCGATATGCAACTGATTTCGCCTTCGCATCCAGGAAAACGTGGCGCATAGCCCCCGAGATTGCGCGCCGACGGGTTTCCCGCCGTTGCGCAATCTCGGAGGTCATGCATGGCGGATCGAGTTTACGGGCTTGTCGGCACATAGCGCTGTACATTTTGAGTATTTCCTATTGTAGCGAAGAAGAACGCTATGATGGGCCCGTATTCTAGTTAACGATCACGAAATGTGATAGCATCGCGTTTGGGACGTAGAACCTGATGCGTTCAATAAGTAAAGAAACATTTGCCTAGGACGAAATTGTTGCACTGACCGTTGGTGTTAGGAATGTCTTGCAACGTAGCAGTGAGCGTACCGTACGAGCTAAGAGCAACCCGAGTGCGACGTTTTCGAGCGTATGCTGGCTTCTACGCAGTCGCCAGGCATGGCTGTGGCATCCTAAATATAGGGCATGTTGAAAGTGCTTACAACATTTCTTGTGCAATTTTTTAATGCACAGTATAATATTTAGAGAATACAACGTTGTGTGAAATGTATTTTTGTTAAGAGTTTAACATGGCGTACTCGGAGAGTTCAGCTGTAAAGTGCCGCCGCAGCGACATCGTCTCAACATCTCAAACATGTTGCGGGCGCACAATAAACCACGCGAGCAACGCACAGTTCACGTTCCTGGAACGTTCAAGCGAAGAAAAAATACGCGCTAGCAAAAAAGGAGTACTGAAAACACCCCAAGGTAATTTTGGCTGAAAGGTTCGACGTAAAAGTTCTGCGCACATCCACTGCGCACTCCAATACTATAAGCTACCATCTATGCAACTCAAACGCTGGAATTCACCACTAACCGACGGTGATAAGGTGTGTTCGTTTATTCCAGGCATGTCAGGAGTGCCGTAGAGCACCGTCACGTCGACGGAAATACTAGATGGCGCACTCACTTTTCCGGTTTTGCTCAATAGCCAATCAGCGTGTACCAAAGGCAATACTTCTGCGATTGTCGCCTTTTGCAATCGTCCGAGAATCCCCTGGAGTGGAACATACTCGCCAGCGCTGTCTTGTGCTGCACGTTTCTCGGAGAACGCCTCTCGCCTGGAGGGCTTCTGCGAGGTGTTTTTGTAGAGCGCCGACAGCAAAACCTATGGGGAGTGCGACGGCGGTATCCTAGCTAGCACGCAAACGAGGCGCGTCCGGTAGAGGGCGACTCCGTAACTCCTCGCGGCCAATATGACTTTCATTTGAGACTATATAATCGTAAGCGAAATCACAACGTACACACACATGTATCACAGATGTTTTGTCGGGTATAAACATCGGGCATGTGCCGTGAGTACGGCCTCCACACAGCGGACCAGCCGAGACCCTAAGGTGCTTCGCCCCTAAAACTTCTGTAAGGTTAAGGAGCTATTCGCCTGGTTGGCCACCGATGGCGGCGTTGCGAACGGCTCTCCGGTGACGCAAAGACGGGGATTCGGCTTTTATCGTCTGCTAGGCTGTTACTAGAGCTGCAGCATTTTCGTTATAGTTCGCTCTCGTCGCACGGCGTTCCTCGACGCTGTATTTTCTTCTATAATTCTTTAAATGGTCGCTAGCATTACATGAGGTTAAGAAACGTTAACATTTAACGTATCTTCTATATACCCAGAGCCATCGCGGTCAGGATCATGCCACCGAGTTCGTAGCGTCACTCACTGGACTGGATGGCGTTGAAATAGCTTACGTGAAAGCGCGAACATCCCGCCAAGCGAGTTAAATAGAGCCTGCGCTGCTTTGGAAGCGAAGAGCGACGAATTTTACGTTTTATTCGCAAAAGTTAGCGCTTTGTAAACAGACTTGAACGAAAGTTGACACTCCACTCACCCAATTGTAGTCACGTACAAAAGACGTTTGCCGGCAAAATAAAATTTATAACTTCATCGACCAGCGGATTATATCGGACAACTAGCGTAGATTGGGCTGGTTGGATGCGTATTAAAACTTGTTACACGTACTATCAGCTCCGAATGAAACGCCAGCAGTGGTGCGCGTGGTACAGTTCGCACCCTGATAATTACAGATAGATACGCTCATGCTGTTTGCCGCTCGTGAGCCAGATTCATGCTTTCGATTGCGCATTGCTGCCTAATCGGGTGTGCGTGCATGTTGAGACGTCCCTGGGGTGCTATGCAGGACGGGCCGAGCTTCTCGGGCACACGAGTTTGCTCCGAACTTGCATTACGGTGGTCATGACAGGAAGACAGTGCGGAGCACGCGATAGCAGCGTTGATAAAAACGGCTACAAGAACGAGAGTGGCGTCACAAGCGCATATGCAGTAGGGTGCCTTGATGCGCGTTTTGTTGCGCGTACTAATATGCGGCATTTGCGGCGATTTTCAAAGGAACACCGCGTGCGAACGCGTCAGCGCCGCCACTCAGTCAACATTTTGAAAGTGCAGCGACGTCAGCGTGATTGTCGCGCTATCTTTTTGCCAGCTGATCATCGCGCCTCCCACGGGCGTGTTCGTGGGCGTTTGTCCTCTTTCGGAAAATTCTTTCGTTCGACCTGCAGCATGGAAATTTCCACTCTCGAAGGCAGCAAGGGCGCACACGCAGCTGGTGCAGCTCGTTTCGCTTCTCTGGAATATTACAGATAAATAAACGGACAGGTTACTGCTATACTTACATTACACATCTGAAGATTTTTCTGTTAGTAGCGAATCGGTAGAAACAATGCCTCCACAAGCAAGTAAATAGTAAACAAGTAATTAGTTCTCGCCGAAAATCCCACCAGGGGCGCTTGCTTCATAGCTGTGAGTGGTACGTCTTGAGAGCGGTGAACGTGAATGCGAGACATCGTACCCACGTGATGATATAACCTTTAGTTCTTCGTGCGTGTGTGCATAGTCTGTGCGATTAGGCTCATAGATGAATCGTGCCGCTCGCTGGCGTTGCGTCGTGAGCACTGTTCCTTGGCAAGAGAAAACGCGGTGGGCGGACCCACTCTTCGCCGCGGGCGTCTGTCAATTAAATTGATTGACGCGCGAACTCGGGCACAAACTCGTTGATTCTGAAAAAGCCCCAGTTCAACTCGTAACTGTCATAGTGCCGGTGTGCTTGTCTAGTGTTTTATGCGGTGGACGCTACTCAGCAGCTTCTTTGCATATAAAATATTTTGGTCAGCTTGCGCTACTTGTGCAAGGCTGGGGCCATCGGAGGAGCTTGCGGGAACGTAATTAGCTTCTTCAAGCTTAGTACGTGGCTCGTCTACTCAGTATGCTTGGTCTGCTTCGGAGTAATGACCGTGTCCGTTCGGTCTCAATATTGGTGCTATTGATTAGGAAGGTCTTAACTAACATGACATTGAGTAGCCCTTTCTTAATTGTAAATGTTTTAATTAAAACGACATTAATTACCCAGGTTTATTTCGCAAGGGCCTGAATAGCACGGAGGTAATTAGCATAGTACTAATTAACACGATCCTAATTAACACGACTTCAGTGAGTAAGGCCTTCATTATCTTGGTTTTCAGTACACGCTCATAATTAGAGTATTGTTAATCAGCACTAATTGCCGATGTTTTAATTACAGCGGCAGTAATGACTCAGGTTTATTTCGCAACGTCCTGAATAGTACAGAGGTAATTAGCATAATTATAACGAGCACGATTCTAATTAACACGCGTCTAATTAGCGTCGTGTTAGTTAACATTAATTTATAGTGTCTTAATTACCACGGCATTAAGTACACAGGTTTAATTCGCAAGGTCCTGAATAGTACAGATGTAACTAGCATTATCCTAATTAGCACGGCCCTAATTAACACGATCTCAGTGAGTAAAGTCTTGATTATCTTGGTTTTATTTACGTTCTCCTAATTAGCGTCGTCTTAGCATGATCTTAATTACCTTGATCCTAGCTTTACACGATTTCATTAGCATGGTCTTAGTAAGATATGACTTAGTTAGCTCGGCCTTAGCATAATTTGGCCATCTGCTTCGTCATAGCACGTCCTGACTTAGCTAGGTATAGCGCCCAGCCAATTAGCTAATCAGCCGGGCGCACGTGCTCTGGGAGCGAGCAGACGATGAAGAAAAGAACGACGAGGGTGCGCGCCGGCCGAGCAACACGCTAGAATGTACAGGCTGGCCATGGTGATTATACACGTGGCCTCGGCGATTAGCTCTAGACGCCGTGTTATAAGGCGCTCGGTCAGAACTAATCTCAGAGGACACGGTGCTGATTATTCTAAAGGATACTTAGTACAGACATTAAACGCTTGAAAATGAATTCAAACGGCCCGCGCACACATAAAAATATAGTTAGTAGAGCTTTCTGCCACTTTTCTTGCATTGGTGCACTTCTGCTCTCAGTGGAACGACAAACAAATGAAAGAAGTTTGACGACACCACCCAATCTTCTCGACCGCCCTTGACGTGACGCCGCGTTCCATCGTAACCAATGGAACGGAGCGCGCGCTGAGGGATGGATTTCACCTTCTCGCACTATTAGCTCGTTCAAAAGCGGGTGTCGCCAGAGCTCGGAAAGATCCCGACTTTCGAGCCATCCTGCATAGCACCCCTGGCTACCGACCGCAAAAGAGAAAGAAGGCCACTCAATCCCTTTCCATGGGTCCGTCTTGGCTCTACGTCTCAACAACTTTCTACACACAGGGATTCGTACTGGGGCCGGGAAGTGAGAGACGCTGCGACTTGTTCCTAACTACTGACTCATTTAATTTGATAGGAATTGCAAATGCCGTACATACATGCCGCCAGCATAGAACAACCGCTACCCAAAGTTATAACACATGAATAAAACACTCGATCGTGACGTGCGACACAGGACACATAAGCAAAATAACTGCTACAATACAATGGCGCGAACGATCAAGGGTATTGAGTTCTTAAAGAAAACATAACACAGAAACAGGACTCAGCAAAGGTAACACACTAGGACACACACAATGAAGTTATTAGTTAATATAACCGCGCAATGTCACAACGCGCCACCTCCCTCCCGCAAAGCTCGTCTAAATAAAGATGAAGTTCGTCTCACGAAAGGTGCATGTTGTCGGAGGCCTCGGAGCTGGCTGTTCGAGTCGGGGCTCGTTCCTGGGGTCGCTGTCCAATTCTTCTAGGTCGTCACGTCGGACTTGCTTGCGCTCCGGGCGCCTAAAAATTCAATTTTCTCGGGGCTTCGAGCGACCAAACTTCCCCAGGGGATTCCTCTCGAGCTGCCCTAACATCGTCCAGCTATTCGCGACTCTCTTGATCTCTCCTCTCTTTTTGCATCGTTGTCTCGGGGCCGCTTTTCTTGGATTCCGACTCCGCCCTTCCTTGGCACCTAACAAATTGCCACTGTTGATGCAACATATTTTACTGTCGACCGGTGCGTGTCAGCCACGACGATTGCCCCCGCAGCCCACACCAGTGGAAAGCCCTCTCTCAAGCAAAGTAGAGCAAGAAAATGTGCAAGCTCCAAATTAAGCGAGCGAAACAGGCGAGTTGTTCGATGATGCAGGAATTCCAACGCTCACACAAAGCGCGCCGTCTCTAATGGCCTTTGCGCAGTGTTTTGAACGCTGCACAGAAAAGCCTCGGGTCGCCCCGCTATCGCCCCAGTTTCCGGTGCCTGACGACTCGAGGTCCAGATCGGGTTTCGACGCCTCCAACCCGGTGTCTCCCGCACAATTCTCCGCAGTTGCCGCTTCTTCTTCCTTGAACGCCGCATGTGGTCGTCCGCGCAGAACGCGATAATGAGCCCGGGAGCCGCGGAGGCTGACGGAATGTCAGGCCTGGTCCAGCTCGGGGACCACAGCAGAGTCGTATGAATGGAACCGAACAGGGCGCTCCGCTGCCTCCCATGTCATAAAACTCAAGGGCGCGCACGGGGTTTTGTCACTGCAGTGGCCGTACGCAAAAGAAGCTGTCACCCGATACCAGTGTTTGCGCGGTGGACCCGCGAGGACCGTCGACAGAATTCTTCCAGGAACTCCGCTCCGAAATGCGCATTCGTTACCGCGGGGTCTTCTGTTTGCTGAGGCTTGCGTTGAAAAAATGGACGTAAACATCTTGAGAGGCCTGGGGTCCAGTCAGCGTTTTCGGGAACGTCACAATATCAATGGTGATGACAAGACGGCGCGCATTATACAATTCCTAATGCTCGGAGAACACGCTCCGCTCTTCGTGTTTCATTTGTCACTGATAATGCATATTGGTAAACAGTAGGAAAAATCGTCGTGTCCAAGAAGAGGAGAAACAGAGCTCTTTCCCACCATTATTTTGGTCCCTTTGGCTGATTATTGCTATTCTTTACAGCGCTGTAACAAGATTGAATATTTTACGGTGAAAGCTTTCAATTCCTGATCAAACGCGAAAATGCACCGTCGGCGTCCCTAGTTGGCAGCGTCAACACGAGTGATGCAAAAAATCATCACACAATGACGTCACCTTATGACGTCCTCATGACGTCACAAACCGCCAATATTTGTGATGTCATAACGTCACATCACATGATGACGTCATCATGTGACATCGTCGGTTTGCATTACCTCCGTGATCGGTGGGTCGATCACGGAGGCAACGCAAAACTAGGCGATGTGTAAAAAGCTTGCAATGCCTCCGATCCTGGAGGCAGTGCAAAACCACGTTACGTCCAAAGAGCATTCGGAAGGAGGCGGGGAACATCGACTGGACATCGATGAGCAAACAGAAGAAGATGGATTTCGCCTTCGCGTTATCTTAGGCAAATGCGTAAAGAAGCCTGCGAGTCGTTTTAGTACAGTGACCGCATGACGCCCTATCAGGAGTCGACTGTCGAGAGTGATTTATACAATTTATTGCAAATACATCGTACTATGACTTTTGATGCAAAAGCTTTGCATTTATCTACGTTAGTATGATTACACTAATTATGTTCAGCATACTTTCAAACGACCGCGAACGAGTTAGCAAACGTTGATTTATTAACGTATGAGTTAAAATATGCTGCAAAGAAAAAACAACTCTGCACAACCCACGAAAAATTTCATATCACCGTCGTGCATCCCCTTTTGACACGTGCTCTGAACCTGGTTATTTCTTGTATAAACATCAAGTACCTACGATGTGCTTACACAGCAGCTGCTGAAAACTTAGTCAAATGATGTTGCCTGTAACGACCATCTAATTTATTTGAGTGACATCACACGTCGCTTGTCATGCGCTTAAAACTCCGAACAAAGGATTGAATCGAAGGAGAAGGCTTGGCAGCCGAACACGCGCAGCACGCGATGTATACGTATACTGCGCTTTAACGTAGACACGGTAGCCGAAGCCCGAACGCTGAAATCAGTGATCGAAAATGGGCTGAAAAGTCATTTTAAGTGCGCCATAACCAGAGGACAATCGTGAAAAGAAGTCGTCGCCATACATGCAAATGTACGCACGAATAGTGGCACCCAAGTCCCCTCTGTGACGTCACACGCGAGAGGGCGCCACTCAAAGATCTCGAGGCGAATAGCTTTACACTTGGTACAAGGCCACGGGTGCAGTTCTATACCTCAGGTCGCATTAGGTGGTCGTACAACAGGCACATAATTTACGAGATATCACATACAAAATATCTGGCATATTAAAGGATCATAATTAAGCTGCTGAAGCGAGGACGATCCCGACCTTTAACAGCCGTAATAACAGGATGGTAGCGTCGGCGCAGCATCATTTCAGTGTCAATAAGGTTGGTGAATGCGTGAACCTGAAGCGTTAAGCGTGCTTACCTTCTGGGACAGCTCCGGGAGAGCGGTAGTCGCCCACGAAGCGTGTCGGGGTCGTCTCGGCTCTCCGCAGACAAAGTGGGGAACAGGTGCCGGTTAGCGGCCCGAAGGTAGACCACTCAACTAGGACGGCCCGAGTTTACGCCACAGGAAACCGACCTGACGCACTTGACGGAGCACAGGAAGCCGACCTGACGGGCCCAGACGTCGGCGGGCTGTTCCTCGGAGCGCGATTCAGTGGCAGCGCGTGGAGGAGAACTTTGTCGTTCTTGATATTGTCCTTGCTCTCGAAAGATGACTCATACCCACTGCTTGGTATTGAGCGATAGGCAGGCGAATTTAGCAGTATTTTGAGTAAGTCTGCGTATGGATAGATGTGGCCTTTTTGTCACATTTCTATAACTGCAGGCGATGTAACTGGGGCTACAGCAATTGCGCGTTCACCACCTCAGAGCAAATGGTCATCGTCGAGGTCACTCTCCTTGCTTACAAAGACGGACACACGGATGGTTCCAGCAGTCATGATCATGACAATTTATGCACAAAAGAGACTAGTTTGTTTATGTGTGCCGCGTACTTTTCAGCAACTATATTTATGCGTAAGGGAAATCTTTCAACTAAGGCATTTGGAGCCTGTATCGTATGTATATAGCTGCTATCCAGCGGTCTCGGCTGGCAACCCTGGTTGGCTGAGAGCCCGATGGTGAAACTACAGTGCCTATATCGGTGACAGCCTAAGAATAACTATAAGCTCCGCCCACGAGGCCGCATTGCTCTTATTTTGCATGCCTCCGCGCTACAAACGAAGTAGTTCCTAAACAGTGGCAATAATTTTCACGCATATAAACCTTATTTTGCAATACTGCACTGACATTGCAACAAAGAAAGCAAAGCTAGGTGAAATAAATTGTGTTGGCACGGAGTTCAGCGTCAGCATAACAATATAGCTGTTCTTTAAATCGCACCCCCCCCCCCCGCCCCGCCACGGTCATCTCGGTGTCTATACAAAGAAGTAATGTACATCTCAAAGGTGATGTTTCTGAGCAGTACTTATTTTTAGTATTAAAACAAAGAATGCCAGATTTAACATAAAACTTAAAATAAAGGAATCGTTATTTTACGGTTTCACGGAACAAAACACAGACATTAATCGCGTTTAATAAGGTCGTTTGTAATGGACATGACGCTGGGGCTAGGCTGGATGACCGATCCGTCTGGCTTTTCAAAAGGGTAACGAGACAAGCAATCGGCGTCCAGATGGAGGCGTCCAGACTTGTAGGCAACTGAGTAGGAGTACTCCTGAAGACGCAGCGCCCACCGGCCAAGTCGTCCAGTAGGATCCTTCAGTGAAGAAAGCCAACAGAGCGCGTGATGATCCGTTACGACACGGAATGGGCGGCCATACAAGTAAGGGCGGAATTTTGAAACCGCCCAGACAAGGGCAAGGCATTCCCGTTCTGTTATAGAGTAGTTGCGTTCATACTTCGAGAGGAGCCGACTTGCGTACGCAATAACACGATCAGTGCCCCGCTGATTTTGGGCCAATACTGCACCGATGCCGTGACCACTACCGTCTGTGCGCACTACTGTAGGAGCATCTGGGTCAAAATGTGCAAGAATAGGTGGTGTCGTTAGTGCGGTGATTAGCTGAGAAAAGGCGTCAGCTTGGAGAGGACCCCAACAAAACGGGACGTCTTGTTTGAGAAGGTCAGTGAGTGGGCGTGCGAGTGCCGCAAAGTTTTTCACGAAATGGCGGAAGTACGAGCACAGGCCCACAAAACTGCGAACATCATGGACAGAGCGAGGAACGGGGAAGTTCGTTACAGCGCGGACTTTGGCCGGGTCTGGTCGTACACCGGAAGTGTCAACGAGGTGGCCCAGCACAGTAATTTGACGAAGACCGAAGTGGCACTTCGAGGAATTGAGCTGGAGGCCAGCTTGTCGGAATATTGATAGAATGGTCGAAAGGCGTTCAAGGTGTGTGGCGAAAGTGGGTGAGAAGATGATCACGTCGTCCAAGTAACACAAGCACGTCGACCATTTAAATCCTTGAAGCAGCGTGTCCATCATTCTCTCGAAGGTTGCTGGAGCGTTGCAAAGACCGAAGGGCATGACCTTGAATTGGTAAAGGCCGCCAGGGGTAACGAAGGCGGTCTTCTCACGATCCATGTCGTCTACAGCAATTTGCCAGTAGCCAGACCGGAGGTCGAGAGATGAAAAGAAGGTGGCGCCATGGAGACAGTCGAGTGCGTCGTCAATACGTGGAAGAGGATACACGTCTTTCTTGGTAATTTTGTTGAGGTGCCGATAATCAATGCAGAAACGCTAGGAGCCGTCTTTCTTCTTTACTAACACCACGGGGGAGGCCCAAGGGCTAGACGATGGTTCGATTATGCCTTTCGCTAGCATTTTGGCCACTTCTTTTTGAATCACTGCTCGCTCTGATGCAGACACGCGGTAAGGCCGACGGTGGATGGGCGCAGAGTCACCTGTGTTAATTCGGTGAGTGACAATCTTAGTCTGGCCCAAAGGACGATCATGAATATCGAAAATGTCACTATGGGAGGCCAAAACCTGGGAGAGGGCGTCGGCCTGATCAGGCGAAAGGTCTGATCCAATCATGTTTCGAAAAATTGCGTCGTCAGAACCGAGTAACCGTGAGACTTCAGCTTGGTCCGGAGCAGTTACGGCGACAACGTTGATGTCATCGTCGTCGGTTATAGCAGTGAGTTGGGCTAGCGACATCTGGTAGGGCAACACTTGGGGAATGAGGCCAAAATTGAGTAGCGGAAGGAAGACGGAGTTGTCCACTATAGTGGCGATGGTATGCGGCACAGTAATATTGCGCGTCAGTCGTGCGTCAGTCATAGGTGTAACGATGTAGTCGCCGTCGGGAACTGGAGGGGTCGATGACAAACAGACGTGCGTCACTGCTCGAGGTGGCAGGCGAACAAAAGAGGTTGGGCTCAAGCGGGTGACGGGCTTTTCACAGGTATCGGCGAGAAGAGGAAGATCGAGGCTGAGTGTGCCAGAAGAACAGTCAATTAAGGCCGAGTGTGCCGAAAGGAAATCAAGGCCAAGTATGAGGTCATGAGGGCAACGAGCCAGAACGGCGAAAAGGACGACGGTGTGACGACCGGCAATGCTGACACGAGCAGTGCACATTCCGATGACTTCCACAGTACCGCCATCGGCAACACGTATGGCCTGTGTCGTGGACGGCGTCATAATCTTCTGCAAACGGCGGCGTAGAGGAGCGCTCATAATAGACAGGTACGCGCCTGTGTCAACGAGGGCGGTCACAGGAACATTGTCGACTTTTACTTCAAGCAGGCTGTGGTCTGTGGGGAGCGTCAGTAGAGGATTTGCAGGCGTCGATGGTATTGCAGCTTCACCTCCATAAGCTGCAATATCTAGTTTTCCTGCTGCGAGCGTCCAGAGAAGGTCGGCGAGGAAAAGCGTCGAGGCTGCGGAGGGCGGGATTGGCGACGTTGCGGTGACGGCGAGCGGCAGTAGCGGCGAACGGGCGAAGTGGCGTCATTGGTGAGAGGTTCGTGAGAGGACGAGTAGACATTGGAGGGTGCAGCGGCTGAACGTGTAGAAGTGGTAGGGCGCATGTAGGTAGGGTAGGTCTGGCGTGGTGGGTTTGACCAACGGCGACGGCAATAGCGAGAAACGTGCCCTGGCTGGTGACAGTAAAAGCAGATAGGCTGGTCATCGGGTGTTCGCCATTCTGTAGGGTTGCGGAGGGGCAATGTAGGAGAGGATCGGCGAGCGTTGCCTGGGGAGTAAGGCCTTACTGCAGGGCGAGTCAGGGGACATGCGGATGGAAGACCGAGGTTTGCAAACTCCTGCCTGACCACAGCTTGAATGAAGGCCACCGATAGCTGTGAAGGGTCATTGGTGTGTGTCGTGAAAACTGGTGGTTGGATGGGAGCAGGACAGGCAGCTTCAATCTCCCGACGAACAATGCGTGTGACATTGTCATAGGTGGGCGGCTGGCGAGCGGCTTCACAAGATGAGGTTGCGGCCGTGTTGGGAAGCCGCGTAAATCTCTGAGTTATACGGCGGCTCTTGGCTTGTTCAAACCGTCGGCACTCTTTGATTATGGAGTCGACGGTGGCAACGTTGGTGTAAACAAGCAGGCTGAAGGCATCGTCTGCGATTCCTTTTAGCGCATGCGATACCTTCTCCGACTCAGGCATGTGCTCATCAACCTGGCGACAAAGGGCGATGACGTCGTGAATGTACGCGACGTACGATTCGGTAGAGGTCTGTGCTCGAGTTGCCAGTTGATTCCGCGCAGCCATCTGCCGTCCAGCGGTGTTGCCAAAAAGGTCGCGGATCTTCTCTTTGAAAGATTCCCAGCTCGTAATGTCTGCTTCGTGCGTCTCGAACCACACCCGCGGTGGGCCATCAAGGTAGAAAAGTACGTTGGCGAGCATAAGGGTCGGGTCCCACCTATAGCTGGCGCTGATCCGTTCATACAGGTTGATCCATTTGTCAATGTCAACGCCATCCTGTCCGGAAAATACGCCAGGATCACGAGCAGGAGGTAGGACTACGTAGGTAGAAGCCACGGGAGGGGCAGGCAGTGAAGACGATGTTCCGTCAACTTGTGACATGGTCGGACCCGCGATGATACGGCCGTTGCGGAGCTTCGTGATGGGTACAGGGAACAACCAGCGCCTCCACCACAAAGATGTTACGTAAAATGACACGAGGCGTGACTATTTACAAGTGTATTTACACTGATGTGCACAGCATCGAGCAAGATGGAGGACAGCACCCACAGCAGACAGCCAGGCCAGTCCTCTTTGTCGTATATATATATATATATATGTATATATATAAATATATATATATATATATATATATATATATATATATATATATATATATATATATATATATATATATATATATATATACGTAGATTGCGGAGAGCCTGGCATCGGTTGCCGTAAGAAAAATAAACAAAGGATATACGCTTCACAAAAGACAGTTTATTTGGGCAAGTTTTGATCGGAGACCGATCTTTATCAAGGCAAAATTTACGAGGCTTCGATGCGCTTTTATAGCATCGTCCTCCGTGCAGGTAGCGCATTATTTCACGGTTTGTAGACAACGATTACCTCGCAGGGCGTTTCTCATTGCAAGGCGTTCGTGCATCGAGCGCGATACTTACGCGACGGGCACTTCAACCTAGCACATCGTTCTGGGCTGGTGGAACTGAATTCCCTTAAGACGACCCGACTGCGCCGGTAGGCACACGTCAGATAATCACACACGCACCAGATGACCACAATTATCCTCTTTTAATGCACACACCACTGCATAATCTCCACACCTGGTTCGTTTACTTTCGCAATGTGTTGCGCTAACGGGCTGTGTTGGTCGCTTTCTTTCTCTCACGCTTCGTCCGCCCATACGTCACTTATAGTATAGGCGCACAGCACGGCGCATATCACAATAGATCATCAAGATTCCAACGTTGCGAGATCCAAGTAACACACACACACAAACGCACGCGCACACACACACACACACACACACACACACACACACACACCACACACACACACACCACGCACGCACGCCACGCACACACACCGCGCACACACACACCACACACACACACACACACACACACACACACACAGGCGCGCGCGCACTTGTGGCAACGCTAATACCATGGCTTTTGCGGGCGGTAAATAGTACACAGACGCGCACATTCCGACTTCACTTTCACCTCACTGCACACGGCAAGGATGATGCTGCGTACGTGCGGAGACAGTAGCAAGCAGCTTCTTCTGGAAGAAACAACACCGCAGGAAAATCGAATTGACGGATCTCGGTATCCGTGCAGTGGTACCTCGCCTCTCGTCGCGAACGGCGCCACGTTTCATTTTTCATTGAGTCGTCTTAACCGTTACGTCATGGTAAAGAGCGGCCGTAGCTGGACGTGCATAACAGAAATGGACAGGGGTAGAGTTTACTTTTTTTAGGGGTGTGCGAATATTCGAAAGTTTTGAATATTCGTCGAATATTACATTCGAAATATTCGTATTCGATTCGAACATCGTGTATTCGATAAGTTCGAATATTCGAAACATTCGAATATGCGATTCGATTATCATGCATAAAATAACTCGTCTTCCACATTTCTGCTGCGTTCGTATAGCTAAAAACGTTGCCGAGAAGAGCGATAAACATCGTGAGTACACGGAGGCACGATATCTGCCTGCGACGAGCGCCCCAATATATATGATTTATTGCTGGTGCATCTCCGACGTGCAGCGCTGTTGGCGATCATGTAACCGTACATTTTCAATATTATGCGGCCGTAACGTTCCGCACTACCACTCGTTCACTATGCGGGACCACTTCTGAAGAAAGACAGTGACCCACGTGACTGGTGGCGGACTGTAGGCACCTTCAGATACCCCAGTCTGGCAAAGCTTTGCCCCATGTAAGCCACTTCTGTTCCAAGCGAGCGTGCCTTTTCAGTGGCGGGGGGGGGGGGATTGTCTCTGTTAGAAGGGAGCGCCTGCTGCCTGATCATGTGAAGCAACTCATATTTCTTCATGATAACATCTAGTCAGTACTTTCATTGTGCCGTGACATTTGCTTCTGTTGTGATGTGCATTGTGCTAGCCTGGACATTGTGTTCTGGAGACAGCAGTGCATGCTGTGTTGCCAGTCAGGCTGTTAATGTTTTTTTTTTTCAGATAGCTGCGTGTTAAATAAAATATTGTTACTGTGGAGGCATTTTTACTTTGATATTCGATATTCGATTCGATATTCGAAGGTGGATATTCGTATTCGATTCGTATTCGAAAAATTTGATATTCGCACACCCCTACTTTTATTGCGATAGCGATTATATGGACAGATCTCGGCTGGATTTTGCCGTCGCCGTCGCCGCCGTCATGCACCTTATATGTATAAGTATGTATATGTATCTATCAAAGTCCCAAAGAACAATAATTCACAAAAATGCTTCCGAAACGCGGAATCGAACCAGCGACCTCTCGTTCCGCAGCGCGTGACGCTATCCACTATGCCAGAAAGCGCAGATCGTTCAGTTAGCTAACGGCGAGCGTTATATACACACCCTTTACCGCTGGCAGGACTCAGAGGCGGCAGGCGCTTATAAGCGTTTCTTCATTACTAGCGAGATGGCCGAGGAGCGTGACGGGCGGAATCAAAAGTCGTCGTCGGCGAGCTCGCTCGCTTCTTCTTATATTTGCGCAGGGAGAACCTTGACCTTCCGCTGTCTGCTCGCGCGGTTTTCTCGTGGTGAGGGGAAGAGGAATGTTTCGAGCTTTCACCGTGATGTCCGCGCTGATGTTACGGAGCGTAAGAAAGTTACCCGAGCTCAAGGGACGCCGCTAAACGAACAAACAGAAGATGAGCGCGAACTATCAAGTGTCACAGCTCGACATTTGAAGCACGCTAGTTTCCTTCGCTGCTTCGGCCGCCTTTGCAACAGGAGCGCTGTTCAAACCGAGAGTATCCACTGGCGAGCCTCACTTCGTATAGCATTAGTTCCTTTCTATCGCATTCATTGCTTCGCCCTTGCGGCGAAACTGTGACTTTTTATTCTTAGATTGTCGCCGACTACAGTAGTAAATAGAGGCAGCTGTTGTGGTAGGTTATATGCAGGACACGCATCGAGAGAGCAAGAGAGACGAAAGAAAGAAAAGGTATATAGAGAAGTGAACCCCCCCGAAATTTTTCAGTTTTGCTTGCGTATATATACATATAAACGCACGCTTGCTTGCGCACACATACAAACGCACACACGAACATACATAAAGTATGGTTGAACCCCGCCCCGAAAAAAATTTCTGGCTACGCCCCTGGAGAGGCTTGCTGTGCGAAGCTGCATATCCGCGTTGGCAGAAGCGACCCCGCGGAAGTGAGGTCGATGTATTGCTGCGTCGTGGCCTGCCACAACAGTGCAGACAACACCAAGGCACGCGATTCACGTGTGAAACTGTATCGGTTCCCGGGCATGTCGCACGAGAAATGATGGCGACAGGCATGGATCACCGCAGAAAGGAGAATATTGTCCTAGCTGAAAGCGCTGTCTCGCCTTCTGTTTTGGCTGTCTCAGTTCATCGCTTTCGTTCGTTTCGACAACCTGAATCAGTACGTAACGCGGTGCATGCACGCAGCGACTGCTGTCTTCTCGCATTGTGAAAGTCCAGTTACGGTTGTAGGGGAAGCAACATTGTGTTTTGATTCCCCGTGTTCGTGGGACCTACCCGTCGTTGTTGAACGTTCGCACTCGCGTTATACCGCGGTTAGCGTTGCGTGGCTGGATGAATTAAACTGAACCACATTGTCAAAAGTTTGGCGCCTGCAATTAACGCGTCGGGAAGGCTGCTTTATCACGCCGGAACAGAATACTGTGCATTTTCTGCCAACTTTTTGCATCGTTCTTCTGGTTTGCTTTGTTTTTGTCACTTTGTTAGGGTGATATTTTTAAGCCGCTAAATATAACTGGCACTTAATACATGATTTGTAATTGCTACCTTGTAATGGCCACCTTCTGACTTTGTGCGATTTTCTAGCCGCGTTCGCGCAGCAGATTTTATACGCCTATAAAGATAATATTCTCATAAAAAGAGAGTGCAAACAGGACCATAGAGCCGAAGAAACGAGGCGATTAGTTCAACTTGCTTCGCAATGGTTTACGCTCAGCTAGCTGTCTCGCGTCTTAAGCGGCGGTTGATGGATGCTCCAACGGTACGGAGGACATCACTCTAACCTTCTCGGGAAAGAGCGCCATGACCGTGTAATTTCTTTTCTTTCGCACGCCGCAAGACGTTTGTTCACGAAATTACACAGCTGCTACTGCAAGCATGCCGAATCAGAACAACAATCATATGATTCGTAGTCCACAACTCAGAACATAGATATCCTGCATGCCTTTACTTCTGAGTGCGTCAGAAACATTACGCATCTTTAACATTACAGAATGAGACTTACCTCAAGGTATACGTCCTACACGGTGTAATCGCGACTTAGCAAATGCATTTCGCTTGTACGCGGGCGTCGTGATCGTCGTTCGTGTGCTCATCTCCGTCAACGTGATCGACAAGCCTTTCTCCTTTTATCAAGTTCGCTTTTCGGAAGTGCCTGTCCAGCTTGGAGATAATTTTGAAGTCACAATGCAGGCGGTTTGGTGTGAGGCCCGCAAATGCGCCACGAGAGCTCTGCATGTGCACGGTAGCGAGCGGCAGCGCGTTGGAGAGAAGGGAGAACGCGCATTGTTTGCTCTCAGTTTCTATTTTTCTACCAGAGATGGCGCTGTCTGTCTAGAGTAGCTAGAGGGCCTCGATGCGCGCGGAGCAGAGGCGAACGAGCGCATCGAGGCACTCTAATGGCTCGTTCACACTGAGCATTCCGGCGACCGGAGAGCCGCAGAATCCGGTTCGGCGGCGGCGAGATTCGCCGAATCGGCCCTCTCCGCGCCGATCGCTCCCGGACCGATTTTTGCGGCAACCGCCGCCGGATCCGCTCGCCGCGGAACTTGAAAAAATGGCGGCCAAGTCCGACACGCTCGTCACGTCGCAGTCGAAAAACGTCCACATAGTGGAATTGCTAATCGAAATGGTGCGGAACTACCTCGTCCTTTACGACAAACCCCACCCGAAGCACAAGGACATTTTCTGAAGGACGATTTGTGGAATAAAATTGGCAGCGAGCTTGGATTAACTGGTATGTACGAGTACTGCTGCCTATGTTGCTCTGTTTCTGTTGTAGCGAGTACCAGTTTGAGCATTGCGATGTAGCTGCCTTGCACGCCCTAGTCGCAAAGAGCGTTGAAACGAGCATGGTCTTTTATAGCAGCGCTGGAGATCCGCAAATTTCATGGTGTAGTTACGAGCCGCGAAAACATCCGGGCAACTGCGAATCCATCCCGCGCTCACCCGTGGTTGATGCTTTACTCGACAGATGGCGCAATATGGCTATCCGGCGGCGCGGTGCGCGTGCAGTGAGAACGACGCTGTGTTTCGGCGGCACGATAATTCCGGTCGCTGTGGCGGGCGGATTCCCCAGTGTGAACGAGCCTTAACTGTTCAGACCGACCGCGTAAACCGCGTTGCCCTCTGCGCGCTCCGCCGCGCGGGCGGAGAAATTGTGCATGTGGCGGTGCATGTGTCGCCATCTTGCGGCACTACGCGATACTGGTCGTGAGCGTCTCGGCCCTGCTTCGCTGCGGCCAAAGCGGCCAACTTTTTCGTGCGGAGAAAATTGGTGCGGGCGCAATCCGGGGAAGTGGGCGCGGATTTTTCCGCTTTTGCTGATAATCCGTGACCGCTTTTCGGATCCGCGCTCGGCGTGAACGTGCCTTTCCTGGAAAACCGCGCATACTTGTGCTAATTAACCCGCTGCCCCTTCAAGCGCCGCATTTCTGTACGCTCGCCAGCGCCGGCTTTCGCGCGTACAACACCGCGACTGAAATCTGCGAGTATTGATTGCTGTGCCGAAAGAGCTGAGCCGTGCAGACACGGATACAAGAGGAGTTAAACAAAGAAAATAAATGCAACAGTGCACCGTTTTGTTATTCAGCGTCTGGGTGTTCTGATAACAGTCTTTTGTGTTCGTGCCGGCAAGTGATACGTTATTTAATGGCGAATCTCTGCCTACTAGCTCAACTTCTAAGTGCATTGATTCCCTGACCACTGCAGCTGTGGATAGCAGCAGCAAATGCTGCCACAAATGAACGATGTTGAAATTTCTTGTGAGCTCCGAATGCTCTCTTTAACTCTCACCATGAGATCAATAAGAAAATTCAATACAATGTCTGCTATAGCACTAGCTTCACCAGTAGCGATAATGTTAGGCAAACTCACAGGGTCCCTTTTCTGCCTCAGTCGACTCGAAGGCCACATACCTCTAGTCTACTGCTTCCTTTTGTTCTAAGCCGATGGATGGATGGATGGATGCTATGAGCGTCCCTTTATAACGGGGCGGTGACATGTCTGCCACCAGGCTTGAAGAAAAAAAAAAATCTGCTTGTTTCATGTCGGCCAAATACCTATCTACATTGATTAAATTAGGTTCTTATACCAAAAATTTATAATTCACGGTCTATCTCTCTGCCTCTTAAGGCAGAATGACCTTATTTTTCCCCCATTATTTATTTTTGTTCTTTATGTCTACTTTTCTGCCACCAATACTCTAACGGTCTCTTACTTATTTCTATCGCGGACGTGTTCAGCTTTCCATTGTTGTCCCTAAACCCAAGGCTTCATGTAGACTCGTGCCCACACGTATACCTGGGTGCATATCGCCACATTCAATCAGTACATGTTCCATCGTTTGCTTAGTTCCCCCGCAGTATGTACATTGTTCTTCTTCGTTACTGAATCTCGCTTTATAACTACGCGTTCTAAGGCAGCCCGACCTTGCTTCAAACAGTAAAGCGTTTCCCCTTGAATTATCATAAAACCTTTCCCTCCTTATTTCGTTTTTTCCCTTTCGGTTGTTACTCAGTGCCGGCTTCTTTTCCATCGCTGCCATCCAATAAGTCCTCTCCGCCTCTCTGACCTTCCGCTTAATGCTCCTTGTTGCCATATCGCCCGCACTGCTAGCCGTATATTTACTGGTGAGCCTCCTAGTTCTTTTTCTCCACTGCGTGTCAACGCTTTTTCTATACAAATACCTGAAAAACCTTCTCTGCCCATCTACTCTTCTTCATTTTCCTCAGCCTCTCTTCGAATCTCATTTTGCTCTGAGCTTCCCTCACCTCAAAGCCTGTCCATCCCATATCACCCTTTGTAGTGAACCTTCAGCGCGCTCCTGCGAAATCTTTCTGCAACGTAAGGTGGTTTTGCGACACCTCCAAGATCAGAGGCACTGTAAGCTTTCTGCGCCTCATCTTGTATCGCACTGCCTCTAGAATCGGCCCACCACTGAGCAAGCAATGGTGTCATGTGATGACGTGCGTTATGTGACGTCACCATGGCGGCATGCTATGTGACGTAGCGGTGACGTGATCATTACGTCAAGTAACGTGATGTCGGGGTGACGTCACGATGACGTGAGGATTACGTCGGGTTATTTGACATCAGCGTGACCTGTTAAAACATTTGTGATGCCGTGATGAAGTGATCTCGTGCCGTCATCACGTGATGATTACTTTAACAGTAGCGTGTTTCATGCCGGGATCCGCCGAGGCTTCAGCGACGTATTTCCGTCACAGATATGACGTTGATAAAATGGACGCTAACGGATCAGAAAGAAAAAAACTATAACAAAAAGTCAGAGTTTCGCCGCAAGGGCGAAGCATTGAATGCGATACCAAGAACTTGGAATGCCACACGAAGAACGACAAGCAGCTCGATACTTCCAGCGCGCCGCTGAAGCCCAAGAACGACGTCCGAAAAGAACGCACAGGCATACACAGCACAAGCGTGAACTAAGGACTGCCTCAGTTGTTACGTCTTTGGGCTTGAGCAACGCGCTGAAAGTGTCGACAATGGAGAATCAGACGCTCTTAGATATTTTTTCTTCAACTGCGGCGCGTGGAGTGACCCCTCTGCGTGTCCAGCCACATGGGGGCATATGTCGCAAGGTGCGCCTGGTGTTTTTTTTCGTTCCACATCACCAGCTGGTACAGAAAGGGGCCACTTTGTTGTGCGTATCTCCAGTGCAGTTTTCCACTTGAAAGACAATGCAGGAACGTTGAATCGAACCTACGACTTCTTGGTCCGCGATGACAAGCGCCCGTCGCGCTACCGATTAAGCCAACAAAGCAGATAGGGGACACTCAGCAACCGCGCCTTATATCTTTCAGGCGTTCTCTCTAGCGTGGTGCCTTCTGTTGGCGGGGCGGGGAGTTGCCGCCGTCTGTAAGCGCTGAAGAGAAGTATTGCGGCGTGACACTTACTAGCGCCGACAGAGAACGATTCCTCGGCGACGCAGTTAAAGCGTGCCCTCTGATAAACCTACCGGCGCGCACTCTCGGACGCCAAGGTTAAAGCGTCTCGATACCAGCGAAAACCACTGCCCGCACTAGCATCGGGCAGTAGCCCCATACGCAATTGCGTTCTTTGCCTTTCGCTTCGTGCTAGCGTGTGACGGCTAGTTGTCGGAGTAATGAAGCTTCCACAGACACCAACGGTGTGCTTCCGAAGCCGACTGCTTCCGGTGCGAGAGCACCGACTGATAAAACAGCTGCAATAAGCCCTGCCGCAGTTTTATCAGTCGGTGCTGATAGAGGCCAGCGCGACGTCGAACGCCTGCGCGCGTTCGCGGATCGAGCTACGAACCTCTGCCTGCCGTGTTGCTGAAGTGCAGTGTGGTATTACCTGCATGAGCACAGGCGTAGGTTACTTACTCTCTTCCTCAGGAGCGCACAACGTGGTGTTTGTCTTCTTAATTGACGACGCTTTCATGATGTGCGCTACTGAGTGAAAGTCCTCATCGGAGAGCTTCTATATTATTGACGCATGTGCAGGTACGGAGTGCTATTGGGCGTAAGTGCTGTGGTTGTGTACCTGACATGCAAGCGCACACGGCATTTAGTACCCAAGCTACAACTCTCAAGTATATTGATGACCTGGGTAATTTCATCACGACTGCATGCTTCCCTGTCTTGTGCATTAGCATGTGCACTGGCATAGAGCTCATTATCATTTTTTCGCAGAGGCACAGCCCAATCAGTTTCTGTTGCATATAGGTATATGCATATACATTATGTTTTAGGACAGAAATCTTGGTAGATAATTTTTTTTCCTTGAGCTATGTCATTATAACAGTGGGTATTTTATAATGTCACGTGGTCGTGACGTCGACGAAGACAGCAGTCGGCGCTTGCAGGATGAAACTGTTTATTTGGCCGAACTTGTGGCCGGAAAATGAGAACTAGAACTACAGCAATACACGCTGTACAATGATAGCGGCGAACAGGGCGTCGTCCGTCGATCCACTGACAAGCGGTGAAGCGCGTCGGCATTTAAACATGTGCCGTCGAATATTCCATCGTTATCGCTGGCTGTCGTGCAAAGTCTAGAATAACCTCGAGTGTGCGCGTCTTGCGCGCAATCTTAACAAAACGATCTACAATGATCGCGAAGGTTCTCGAACAATGAGGCGCGGTTCGCGCTGAGTGCTGCCGACAGTCTTTGTGGCCGAAAACCGAATATAGCAAAAGTGATAAAGAAACGCACGTGGCAATTCCCCCCTCTGAAAAAGCATCGTCCCGATGCTTAAAACAGAACACGGGTAGGGGGGGTGACCGATACATGCAACAATAAATAACAAGAATAAAGCAAGAAAGTTCAATAAACAATAAGCAAAAGTACAGTCCTTAGATTCACTAACGCGCGTAATATGGCTTCAGGCGCACGACATGGACGACTTCAGGTCGCGCACGGCGCCGCTGAGAGTTCGTTATGCCGTCAGGGACAACCTCGTAGTCAAGTGCGCCGAGGCGTCGAAGTACCCTGTACGGTCCGAAGTATCGTCGAAGAAGCTTCTCACTAAGTCCCCGTCGGCGTATCGGCGTCCATACCCATACACGGTCACCGGGTTGGTATTCCATGTGGCGTCGTCGAAGGTTGTAGCGGCGGCTGTCAGTCGTCTGCTGGTTCTTGATCCGTAGGCGGGCGAGCTGTCGTGCTTCTTCGGCGCGCTGTAGGTAGGTGGTCACGTTGATGTTTTCCTCGTCGGTCACGTTTGGTAACATGGCGTCGAGCGTCGTTGCCGGGCTCCGTCCGTAGACCAACTTGTATGGCGTCATCTGTGTCGTTTCTTGTACGGCCGTGTTGTACGCGAAGGTCACGTAAGGAAGGATCGCGTCCCAGGTCTTGTGTTCGACGTCGACGTACATGGCCAGCATGTCGGCGATGGTCTTATTTAGACGCTCGGTGAGGCCATTGGTCTGCGGGTGGTAGGCGGTGGTGCGGCGGTGGCTCGTCTCGCTGTATTTGAAGATAGCCTGAGTTAGGTCCGCAGTAAAGGCGGTACCTCTGTCTGTTATGAGGACCTCTGGGGCGCCATGACGCAAGACGATGTGCTCCACGAAGAACTTGGCTACCTCGGCGGCACTGCCTTTGGGCAAGGCCTTCGTCTCGGCGTAGCGGGTGAGGTAGTCAGTTGCCACGACGATCCACTTGTTTCCGGTATCGGACGTCGGGAACGGCCCCAGTAAGTCCATCCCGATTTGCTGGAACGGCCGTCGAGGTGGCTCGATAGGCTGCAGAAATCCGGCTGGCCTAGTGGGCGGTGTCTTGCGTCGCTGGCAGTCCCGGCAGGTCTTTACGTAACGGGTGACGTCGGCGGAAAGGCGCGGCCAGTAGTACTTCTCCTGTATTCTTGCTAGCGTACGAGAAACACCCAGGTGTCCAGACGTCGGGTCGTCGTGGAGAGCCTGGAGGACCTCTGGCCGCAATGTCGAGGGTACCACGAGAAGGCAATCGGCTCGTAGCGGTGAGAAGTTCTTCTTTAGGAGAGCACCGTTGCGCAAGAAAAACGATGTCAGTCCCCGCGTGAAAATCTTCGGAACAACGGTGGTCCTGCCCTCGAGATAATCCACAAGGCCCTTCAGTTCCGGGTCGGCTCGCTGTCGTTCGGCGATGTCGTCGGCACTTATGGCTCCCAAGAAGCTGTCATCATCCGGGTCGTCGGGCGGTGGTGGGTCGACAGGGGCACGAGACAGGCAGTCGGCGTCGGAGTGTTTCCTTCCGGACTTGTACATGACGGTAATGTCAAACTCTTGAAGTCTTAGGCTCCACCGTGCGAGGCGACCTGAAGGGTCCTTCAAGTTAGCTAGCCAACACAAGGCATGATGGTCGCTCACAACTTTGAAGGGCCTGCCGTAGACGTAGGGACGAAACTTTGACGTAGCCCAGATGATGGCGAGGCACTCCTTTTCTGTTGTGGAATAGTTGGCCTCTGCCTTAGACAGCGACCGGCTAGCATAACTGATAACCCTTTCCAGTCCACCCGTCCGCTGCACAAGGACGGCGCCGAGTCCTACGCTGCTTGCATCGGTGTGAATCTCCGTATCGGCGTATTCGTCGAAATGAGCAAGTATCGGAGGTGTCTGCAGGCGTCGTTTGAGTTCATGAAATGCTTCGACTTGCGCTGTTTGCCACCTGAATTCGACGTCGGTCTTTGTGAGCTGCGTTAGTGGCTCGGCTATCCGTGAAAAGTCTTTGACAAAGCGTCTGTAATAGGCGCACAAGCCGAGAAATCGGCGTACGGCCTTCTGGTCGGTGGGTGGCGGGAAAGCGGCGATGGCAGCTGTCTTCTGTGGGTCTGGGAGCACTCCTGTCTTGCTGATCACGTGACCCAAAAACAAGAGCTCCTGGTACGCGAAGCGGCACTTTTCTGGCTTCAGGGTGAGCCCGGAGTTCTCTGATTGCTTGAAGTACGGATTGAAGTCTCTGGAGGTGTTCGTCGAAGTTCGAGGAAAACACAACGACGTCGTCCAAGTAAACAAGGCAAGTCTGCCACTTCAAGCCAGCTAATACAGTATCCATGACTCGTTGGAAAGTCGCAGGTGCCGAGCAAAGACCAAAGGGCATGACCTTGAACTCGAACAGGCCGTCCGGTGTTATGAAGGCAGTTTTTTCTCGGTCTCTCTCGTCGACTTCGATTTGCCAGTAGCCGGTCTTGAGGTCCATCGAAGAAAAGTACTTCGCGTTGTGGAGTCGATCTAGGGCGTCGTCTATACGTGGGAGAGGGTACACGTCCTTTTTCGTGATTTTGTTCAGGCGACGATAATCGACGCAGAAACGTAGGGTCCCATCCTTTTTCTTCACTAACACCACGGGTGACGCCCACGGACTCTTTGAAGGCTGGATGATGTCGTCGCGTAGCATTTCGTCGACTTGTTTTTTTATGGCCTCACGTTCTCGCGTCGAAACTCTGTACGGGCTCTGACGAAGTGGCCTGGTACTTTCTTCTGTTATGATGCGATGTCTTGCGATCGGTGTCTGCCGAAGTCTGGACGACGATGAAAAGCAGTCCTTGTATTGCAGGAGCAGGGTTTTGAGCTGGTCTTGCTTGACCTTCGGAAGGCTCGGGTTGACGTCGAAATCTGGTTCGGGACCTCGACTCGTCGAAGCAGGTTCGGCAGCATAGCAGAGGGCGAAAGCATCTCCGGCGGCTACATATTCTTCGATGTAGGCGACCGTCCTACCAATGTTGAGGTGCCTATATTCGTGGCTGAAGTTTGTCAGCACTACCTCTGCTTTACCGTCACGCAGCTCGGCTATACCTCGTGCGACGCAAATTTGACGGTTCAGGAGTAGGTGCCGATCGCCCTCGATGACGCCTTCAAGGTACGCAGGTTTTTCGGTGCCGACGGAAATAATGACAATGGAACGCGGCGGAATGGTCACCTGCTCTTCTATAACATTCAATGCAAGGTTCCCTGGCGTCGCGCGGGGCGGGAGCGCTTTGTCTGAGGTTAGTGTTATCGACTCAGACCTCAGGTCGATGACGGCGCCATGGTCACTTAGGAAGTCCATTCCAGGTATCACATCCCTGGAGCAGTTTTGTAGGATTACAAAGCTCCGGTTATTGATGGTGACTCTCGCCGTGCAGACACCAATCGGCGTTATCAGGTGGCCTCCAGCTGTCCGGATTTCGGGTCCACTCCAAGCGGTCTTTACTTTCTTCAGCTTGGTGGCGAATGGCCCACTGACGACGGAATAGTCGGCCCCAGTGTCGACGAGAGCGGTGACGTTGTGGCCGTCGATGATAACGTCGAGGTCGCTAGTTCGTCGTCTTGCGTTGCGGTTGGGTCGCGGCGTCGGGACACGGCTGCGTCGGTATGTTCCGCTGCTTCTATGTTGCGTCGTCGGGTCTTCTTCAATCCGCGAGGTTTCATCGGCAGGGCTTCGTCTGCGTCGCGTCGTGTTCTCCACGTCTCGTCGCGTTGTCGTCGGCGGCGGCCGCGGAGGATCTTCGGCATTTCGTCGTACAGCAACCGCACCTCCATCGGTTGCTGCCCTTAGTTTCCCGGATACGGGCTAGGCGACCGGCCCCGGTTAAGGCCAGTGTACTGCCGGCGGTGCGGTGACATGTAGCGGCCCGGCGAAGGTGAGCGGGAAGGTCGTCGTTCTTGCCACTGTGTTCCGGTGAGGTAGTCGTCGATGTCGCGAGGCCGTTCGCCTGGCTGCGGGCGCGGCGCGTTGACGGCGAATCCTCGAAGCCCCATCTGTCGGTACTGACAGCGGCGGTACGTGTGGCCGGCCTCCCCGCAGTGGTAGCAGAGCGGGCGGTTGTCAGGGGCGCGCCAAACGTCGGTCTTCCTCGGCGTGTATCGCTGGCCGGCTGGCGGGCGGTATGACGTCCGTGGCGGCGGCGGTGATGCCTGGCGGCGGAACTGCTGGGGCGGCGCGGCGTCTTGACGTGGGCGAGGAGGGGGGGCGTTGCGTTGGGCTGCAGCAGCATAGCTCACTGCTTGCAGCTGCGGCTGCGCTGACTCGGGGGTGCCCAGAGACTGCTGAATTTCCTCTCGGACGATGTCAGCAATCGAGGCAACTTCAGGCTGTGGTAAGGGTAATAGCTTGCGCAGTTCTTCCCGCACGATCGCTCGGATCGTTTCACGCAGGTCGTCGGAGCCGACGGCATGAACAGCTGGGCAGTCTTGGATCGATCGGCGATTATACTGGCGGTTGCGCATTTCCAGCGCCTTCTCAATCGTCGTCGCCTCAGAGATGAATTTTTGACTGTCGAGGGTGGGTTCCGCATCAGCCCAGCGAAGAGCTCTTGCTTTACCCCTCGCATTAGCAACCTGACTTTCTTGTCCTCGGGCATGGCTGGGTCAGCATGACGGAACAGTCTGGTCATTTCCTCTCCAAATATGGCAACGCTTTCATTTGGAAGTTGGACCCGCGTCTCTAACAAGGCTGCGGCCCTTTCTTTTCTGACGACGCTTGCAAACGTCCTGCAGGAAAGCGCTGCGAAAGGCGTCCCAAGTTCGAAGAGTGGACTCCCGATTCTCGAACCAGGTTCTTGCTGCGTCTTCAAGGTAAAAGTAAACGTGGCGCAGCTTGTCCTCGGAGTCCCAGGTGTTGAATGTTTGTACCCTTTCGAAAGTCTCGAGCCAGGTTTCCGGGTCTTCGAATGACGACCCGCGGAAGGTTGGCGGCTCCTTGGGCTGCCGGAGTAAGATCGGCGCAGGCTGCACGGGGTCGGTCATCGTCGCTGCGGTCGGTGTTGGGACCTGGGGCTGCCTGGTTTGTTCGGGAAGGAGCCCGTACTCTGGCTGCAGTCCCTTCTGCCTGCGGCTTGTTCGACGATCCGGGTTTTCTTTGCCGTCGTCCTCCTCGCGGCTTGGGCTTGGGTCAGCGCTTCGCGAGGGCGTCCGGATCATGGAAGAAGCAGCACCTCCACCAGATGTCACGTGGTCGTGACGTCGACGAAGACAGCAGTCGGCGCTTGCAGGATGAAACTTTATTTGGCCGAACTTGTGGCCGGAAAATGAGAACTAGAACTACAGCAATACACGCTGTACAATGATAGCGGCGAACAGGGCGTCGTCCGTCGATCCACTGACAAGCGGTGAAGCGCGTCGGCATTTAAACACTGTGCCGTCGAATATTCCAGCGTTATCGCTGGCTGTCGTGCAAAGTCTAGAATAACCTCGAGTGTGCGCGTCTTGCGCGCAATCTTAACAAAACGATCTACAATGATCGCGAAGGTTCTCGAACAATGAGGCGCGGTTCGCGCTGAGCGCTGCCGACAGTCTTTGTGGCCGAAAACCGAATATAGCAAAAGTGATAAAGAAACGCACGTGGCAATAACGAAGCTTTCTGTAGTAATACATACTTTGTTCGCATTACTCTAGAGACACTTCTGTTGTCACAATCGGATGCATGCTCGTTTCTGTTCTGCTACACATTTTGTCGCATTACTTCAGAAAGGCTTGTGCTCCCACAATTTACTACACGATAAGACAGCAAGTCTTTGTTGTAGCACAACACACTGGGTCGTACTAAAGTGCGGGAAAAATTTTGTCCCATAGTGTATGGACATTCCTATAGTAAGAGCCGGGTGCTTGCTGTGACGAGACATTTCCTATTGGGTTATAAACATTTGTCGTGGCACTTTCGCTCTCTCTTTATAGCACTACACATGTGACAGAACAGCTACTGTTGTCACAGCAAAAATATTGGATACACAACCGAGAAATGTGTTGCCATAACACGAATGTGTACTAATTACAAAAATCTTGCAACACAGAAATTTCTGCGGTCATGAAGGCAAGTTCTGTTGTAACATTTAAGTGTACATTTACTTATCCCAAATCCTTCAAACGAATTTTTCACCAGTCACTAGAGTGTCGGTGCAAACTGCAAATTTGTGGAGTGAACACTGGGAAGACTCAGCGTGGAGCCACTCCACAAGCAGTCTCAGTCATGGTGGTCAGTGGGTGCTCCACCGTCCTTCGTGCTGGAGCTTGGTCCTGCAGCGTGCATGGCCCTGTGTCGTCGGGCGCCGTCTACTGTCACAAATTCTACGCCGCAACTACACCTAAACGTTGACTTGGTCCCGTGGATCTCACGTTGGTGCCTTGTCAAGGCAAAGATGCGGGCGAAGGTAGCATCACACAATGTGCACTCGAAGGTGTTCTTGACTCCATGGCAGCGTCGTTCATGCCTTAATAAATTGTCGTGGCGCGTAAAACGTATGCTGCAATAACCACACTCAAAGGGCCACTCTGACTGGTGGCTAACAAACACGTGCTCCGTTAGAGCCTTGTAGGTGTCGAAGGCCATAGTACAGAAACGACAAGCGTGCGCTTTGTTGTCCCGCTCTGCCTGGGAGCCGGCTCCTCTGACCTTTCCACCCGATCTGCCCTGTAAACAAAGTGTTTGGAGAATGAGCCGCATATAATATAACATTATATTAATTACGTTAATTACGTTGACCATTAATTGCTGCATGGTGGGGATTGCGTTTTTTCATTGAAATGAAAATTCGACAACGTCGTTTACAAGGCACTGCGTCCTCGTGCAGTATGCCGAATCTAAGGCACTTGGCGTCAAATGGATCACCAATTCGTATCTTTATTGACCCTCTGAGCGTTATTGGTGTGTTCGTGTTTCCCCGAGTAATTTTATGGAGTCAATTTTGAAATGCAAATTTACTAGCTGACAAAGTCTACAACGTTTTAATTGAGGAAAGAGATAACCAGGGCAAGTGGTTACATTTTTATTGAAGGCAGTGTATATGCTCCTCTTGTGCTCTAACATATGCTCTGCCTGATTAGCCCCGTTGTGGCTGGTATCACGCAATACGGCATCACATGCATGCGTTTCATCAACTAAATCAGATAAACTCTACAATGATAGATATTTGATCTAGATGGTTATAAAGAGATCGAGACTAGACACACAGTGTGTGTGTTCTTTTGATCTCTTCTCTTCTTTCTTGTGATCGATTATCTGGGTCGAATATTTTGATATTAGTTGCCTGAAGTAAACGATAACAGATCGCCTTGACGCCTAGGTGCTCCGCGGTTTTTGCCGTGCATGACTGTAGGTGATTCAATGAAATGGCCTTCATTTTGCACGCACTCGAACAAACATATCTGCTGCCTACATGGATAGTACTCACGGTGGAAAAGTCACGCGCTTATTCGTTTCCAGTGTCCAAGGGATTGCGCCACGACACTGCAAACCGAGACGCGGTGTAATGGCGCAATCTCTTGAGGCAACAATGCATACGGGCCGCTCAATCACGAAAATCCTCACGGTTAGGGTGCACAAGGATGTCGCGTGAGAACTGCATAGGCTGAAGTTTAACGTACTGACAAGCAGATTGCAGTTTGCATTCCTTACCTGTTAAGAGCAACGTTATTAACCATAGCTGACGACAATGCCTATTTTGCAGCTCTTATCCGATGGTGTTTAAAAGGCAAGCGACAGGGTATGCTTGAAGCAAGAACTGCAAACCTATTTGATGTTGCTCTATATAGCCACACATGCACGTTAGTTTTTCCTGCGATCACCAAGGCCGTTCGGTATACTATCTGTTAGTCGTTGCTCCTAGTGTTGATCAAGCCGTCGCTCTGATTTCGAGGTGGTGAGGGACGCCACGTCAGTCTCCATCGCGTCGGTCATTGGGTTCGCATGCAAATTCACGTGAAATTCGCGCATTAGTTGAGTTCACAGCGAGTTCGACATGAAGTCTTTCTTAAAAGAGACAAAATTGGCACCATTTTCTGCAAACTACGCGGGAGCGTTTTGTCGAAGTGCACCACGCATACAGCGGACTCTCAATCTGCTTGTATGAACGCGGGATCTTTCCGCCACTGCGCCGAGACAGCCTCGTCATTCGGCAAGCCAGAGAACGACAGGTTCTTCAGGAGCTGCAACTAATTACACGACAATCATCTTTTTCGGGCCATGAATGCACGTAGAGTTTCCGGAGCACGAAAAAAACGTCCACAACTTCCTACAGCTCATTGCGGAGAGAGTCATTGAAGGAGCAGAGGCGGATGACTTGCACTAAGGCAGCAATCCGGGCTCGATGTGTCATCACACAGGGTGAATGCGCAGAAGACGAGGACACAGAAGAGCTTGACTCACACGAGAGCTGACTTACAATATTTTAGTTGCAAACAAGCAACCACATATATGGCTCAAAACCCTGACACAACACGTGTGCGCCGTCGACACAAATTACTATCACGACGCAAGAAACTAGCTCTTTCCTACAAAGAGCAATTGACGGTTTCGAAACACAGGAGTCACCTTACCTATCTATCAATTCCGCTTCAATAACCTCGCGTGTTAGTTGATTTCCACTTCTGCTCACAACTCAACACTCATTGTAAACGGTATCATACGTGGTGATTACAGTACAAGATCTACAGTGTACATCTAAAAATCCTCCTCACATTTTGTACAGCTGTAACGATGCTATCGGAGCCTATCATTAAGGCATCATCCACTTTGACCACATAATTGTTACCACGAGTCAAAAGCACACTCTATACTGCATCTTTTGCGCAGTCAACGAAATCGGTTTGATGCTTTTACTGCACTCAGTCTTCTGTGGGCACACGGGCTAATAAATCTGCACAAACATCGCAGTTTATCGGGTGCAGAAAACCTTTAAGGCTGGCATGTTCAGCGATGCGTTTAAGACGAGTGCAGGCGAGTACATCCGGGTATCCCTCGCATGCCTTCGTTAGCGTTGCCGAAGGCCTTCTGAATTGCATGTTAGCGCGAACATCACTTCGCCGCCCCCAATAAGATCGTAGCAGTTATTCCGTACATTCACGAGTTTTCACATTGTGTTAAACGCATCGGTCAACGTGCCAGGGTAAAGTCATTTTTTCTGCTCCCCAAACTGCGACCTTCGTGCAGATTGACTAGCGCGTGTGCCCCACAAGAAGAGTGTGCTCCGTAACTTTTAGCTCCAACGAGTTCTCAGCGCACGCGGGCTGACGAAAGCAAATAACATAAAAGGGGAAAAACGCGAAGAGCAGACGCGGCATGCGGACTAGGTATTTCGGCGCACACTGCCTAGAGAAGCTTGCATAGACGGCCTGTTGGGGCCTTTGTGCCGATCGAGTAGTGTATGAATGAATAAACTTTATTATAAGTCCAAGCGAGGCGGGGAAGAGGGGATTAACCCCTGTCCCGTCCGGGACAGGGCTTATGGCGTCAGGTGACGGCTTGAGGCAAATATTTTCCTCGGACGTGCGCAGCCGCTTTGTGGCACCGCTTACACCACGTTTGTATACGTAAAATATCACTTTCGTCTATCTGCAACACTGACATGCCAATGTTGATCAATCGTGCTCTCGCGCGTGTGCGACGTCGGCCGTCTGTTTTAAAATGCATATATTGTAATATTATTCTGCAAGTCCAGCGTATTTGCAGGTGAGCAACAAAAGTGCACGGAGAAATAAGGACTGAGGTTGAAGATCGCTTGTGTGGGCGCCGGTCATTTGCGAACCGAAGCGCAGTGCCGATCTTGTTGACCACAAACGTTAACGTCGGTGCTTTCTTTTTCTTTGTTCAGATACCCGATACATTCAATTATATTTAGTGTTACCTTGTTCCTCGGCATTGTCACGGCGTCCTCCATGCCTGAACAGCGCACGAAGCACTGGGAAGTCATTGGAAAACGAAGATAAAAAATCCAACACATAGCGTCTGAAAGGATGTGATATGCAAATGATTTCGCCTTCGCACCCAGCAAAACATGGCGCATAGCCCCCGAGATTGCGCGCCGATGGGTTTCCCGCCGGTGTGCAATCTCGGAGGTCATGCATGGCGGATCGAGTTTACGGGCTTGTCGGCAGATGGCGCTGTACATTTTGAGTATTTCCTATTGTAGCGAAGAAGAACGCTATAATGAGCCCGTATTCTAGTTAACGATCGCGAAATGTGATAGCATCGCGTTTGGGACGTAGAACCTGATGCGTTCAATAAGTGAAGAAATTTGCCTACGACGAAATTGTTGCACTGACCGTTGGTGTTAGGAATGTCTCGCAACGTAGCAGTGAGCGTACCGTACGAGCGCAGAGCAACCCGAGTGCGATGTTTTCGAGCGTATGCTGGTTTCTACGCAGTCGCCAGGCATGGCTGTGGTAACCTAAAATATTGGGCATGTTGAAAATGCTTACAGCGTTTCTTGTGCAATTGTTTAATGCACAGTATAATATTTAAAGAATACAACGTTGTGCGAAATGTATTTTTGTTAAGCGTTTAACATGGCGTACTCGGAGATTTCAGCTGTAAAGTGCCACCGTAGCGACATCGTCTCAACATCTCAAACATGTTGCCGGCGAACGATAAGCCACGCGAGCATCAGACAGTTCACGTTTCTGGAACGTTCAAGCGAAAAAAAACACGCGCTGGCAAAAAAGGAGTACTGAAAACACCCCAAGATAATTTTGGCTGAAAGCTTCGGCGGAAAAATTCTGCACTCATCCACCGGAGATTGAATACTATTAGCTACCGTCTATGCAACTGAAACGCTAGAATTCACCATGAACCGACGGTGATAAGGTGTGTTCGTTTGTTCCAGGCATATCAGGAGTGCCGTAGAGCACCGTCACATCGACGGAAATACTAGATGGCGTACTCACTTTTCCGGTTTTTCTCAATAGCCAATCAGTGTGCACCAAAGGCGATACTTTTGCGATTGTCGCCTTTTGCAGTCGTTTGAGAATATGGCCCCTGAAGTGGAAGATCCTCGCCAGCGCTGTCTAATGGGTGTGCTTGTGCTGCACATTGATCGTAGAACGCCTCTCGCCTGGAGGGCTTCTGCGAGGTGTTTTTGTGGAGCGACGACAGCAAAGCCTATGGGGAGTGCGCCGGCGGTATCCTACCTAGCACGCAAACGAGGCGCGTCCGATAGAGGGCGACTCCGTAACTCCTCGCGGCCAATATGACTTTTATTGGAGACTATATAATCGTAAGCGAAATCACAACGTACACACACATGTGTCACAGATGTTTTGTCGGGTATAAACATCAGGTGTGTGCCGTGAGCAAGGACTCCACGCAACGGACCAGCCTAGACCCAAAGGTGCTTCGCCCCTAAAACTTCTGTAAGGTTCAGGAGCTATTCGCCTGGTTCGCCACCGATGGCGGCGTTGCGAACGGCTCTCCGGTGACGCAAAGGCGGGGATTCGGCTTTTATCATCTGCTAGGCTGTGGCTAGAGCTGCAGCATTTTCGTTATAGTTCGCTCTCGTCGCAGGGCGTTCCTCGACGCTGTATTTTCTTCTATAATTCTTTAAATGGCCGCTAGCATTACATGAGGTAAAGAAACGTTAACATTTAACGTATCTTCTATATTCCCAGAGCCATCGCGGTCAGGATCATGCCACCGAGTTCGTAGCGTCACTCAGTGGACTGGATGGCGTTGAAATAGCTTACGTGAAAGCGCGAACGTCCCGCCAAGTGAATTAAAGAGAGTCTGCGCTGCTTTGGAAGCGAAGCGCGATGAATTTTGCGGTTTATTCGCAAAAGTTACTGCTTTGTAAAAACTTGAACGAAAGTTTACACTCCACTCCCCCAATTGTAGTCACGTGCAAAAGACGTTTGCCGGCAAAATAAAATTTATAACTTCATCGACCAGCGGAATATATCGGACAACTAGCGTAGAATGGGCTAGTTGGATGCGCATAAAACTTGTTACACGTACTATCGGCTCCGAATGAAACGCCAGCAGTGGTGTGCGTGGGACAGTTCGCACCCTTATGATTACAGTTATATACGCTCATGCTGTTTGCCGCTCGTGAGCCAGACTCATGCTTTCGATTGCGCAGTGCTGCCTAATCGGGTGTGCGTGCATGTTGAGACGTCTCCGGCTACCGACCGCAAAAGAGAAAGAAGGCCACTCAATCCCTTTCCCTGGGTCCCTCTTGGCTCTACGTCTCAACAACTTTCTACACACAGGGATTCGAGCTGGGGCCGGGAAGTGACAGACGCTACGACCTGTTCCGAATTACTGACTCATTTAATTTGATAGGAATTGCAAATGCCGTACATACATGCTGCCCGCATACAACAACCGCTACACATAGTTATAACACATGAATAAAACACTCGTGACGTGCGACACCGGATACATAAGCAAAATAACTGCTAGAGTACAATGGCGCGAACAAGCAAGGGTATTGAGTTTTAAACAAGCCATAGCGCAGAAACAGGACTCAGCAAAGGTAACACACGATGGCACACACAATGAAGTTATTAGTTAACATAACCCCGCAATGTCTCAACGCGCCACCTCCCTTCCCGCAAAGCTCGTCTAAATAAAGATGAAGCTCGTCTCACGAAAGGTACATGTTGTCGGAGGCCTCGGAGCTGACTGTTCGTGTTGAGGCTCGGGGCTCATTCCTGGGGTCGCTGTCCAATTCTTTTCCTAGGTCGTCGCGTCGGACCTCTTTGTGCTCCGGGAGGCTAACAATTCAATTTTCTCAGGGCTTCGAGCGAGCGAACTTTCCCAGAGGATTCCTCTCGAGCTGCCCTAACAACGCAACGTCCAGCTATTCGCGACTCGCTTGATCCCTCCTCTCTTTTTGCATCGCTGCCTCGTGGCCGCTTTTCTTGGGTTCCGACTATGCCCTTCCGTGGCATCTAACCAAGTGCCACTGTTGATGCGACATATTTTACTGTCGGTCGGTGCAATATCTGGCAAACCGAAAGAAAACACAGTTATGCATACGAATGGATAAAAAACGTCAAAATAATTCCGGAAGATTTCTTAGCGAATACGTACATATCTCAGGCAATTTCAGGACATGGCAGATTCCCACACTATTTCTCCAGATTTAATCTAACTAACTCAACAAAACGTACATGCGACCAAACAGCCTCATCATTCGACCATTACTACAGACATGTACACTCACACAAACTCATAGAAACAAACTCATCAAACTATTAGGAGCGAATCCAGAAAAGCGAAAACCAGAAATAATAAAATCAACGGGCATTGAACATCATAGAAGAAATGATGAAAACAATTATCGACAACACTCCACAAGTATAACCATCACGTAGAACACCCTTCAATAGACCCACTACACAGACCCGATGTCCCGCGGGCGGAGAGCTGGACCCCATCAGGGCAAGGCAAAGACGCACGTCCGTTCGACATCCGGTACAAATACACACACACACAAAAAAGAGAGCACAGTAGAACCTTGCAGGGCGTTCCCTGGACATCTGTCGAGTCTCCATTCGACAAGACTGCCGGTTCCCCTTCAAGCACCAGGCGGACAACAACCAAGTGAAGCACAAATTGTAAATCAAGAGTGACCAGAAGCAATATGTACCAAACTCAATAAATCCCGCGCAGCCCGCTCCCCGCCGTGGTTTCGCAGATGGTGATAAATACTTCCCCCCCCTATCCCCCACCTTCTTCTTATCCCCGCACCCCGTCTTACTTTTTCCTTTTTTTTCTTCCTCCCCCCCCCCTTTTTTTAAACTTCCTCTCTTCCCCGTTTCTTGTTTTATTTTATTTCTTCTTCCTTTTTCTTTCTCTCTCTCTCTTTTTTTAATTTCCCTTATTCCTGCGATACATAAGTGGTGCAGGTCGGGTCTCCCTAACCGCCCCGTCTCACATTCTGTCGGTCGTTGCGTGTCAGCCTCGGCGACTGCCCCCGCAGCCCACACCAGTGGAAAGCCCTCTCTCAAGCAAAATAGAGCAAGAAAATGTGCAAGCTCCGAATTAAGAGCGTGAAACGGGCGCGTTGTCCGATGACGCGTGAATTATGGGCGACCAGGAATTCCAACGCTCACACAAAGCGCGCCGTCTCTAATGGCCGATGCGCAGTGTTTCGAGCGCTGCGCTGAAAAGCCTCTGGTCGCCCCCCTATCGCCCCACTTTCCGGTGCATGACCACCCGATGTCCAGGTCGGGTTTTGACGCCTCCAACCCGGTGTCTCCCGCACAGTTCTCCGCAGTTTCCGCTTCTTCATTGAACGCCGCATGCGGTCGTCCGCGGAGAACGCGATAGTGAGCCCGGAAGCCGCGCAGGCTGACGGAATGTCAGGCCTGGCACAGCTCAGGGAACACAGCAGAGTCGCATGAATGGAACCGAGCAGGGCGCTCCGCTACCCCCCATGCCATAAAACTGAAGGCGCGCACGGCCTCTTGTCGCTGCAGTGGCCGTACACAAAAGAAGCTGTCACCGGATACCGGTGTTTGCGCGGTGGACCCGCGAGGACCGTCGACAGAATTCTTCCAGGAACTCCGCTCCGAAATGGGCATTCGTTACCACGGGGTCTTCTATTTGCTGATGATTGGGTTGAAGAGGAATGGACGTAAACATCTTGAGAGGCCTGGGGTCTAGTCAGCGTTTTCGGGAACGTTACAATGCCAATGGTGATGACAGGACGGCGCACATTATACAGTTCCTAACGCTTCGAGAACGCGCCCCGCTCTACGTGTTTCATTTGTCACCGATAATACGCATTGGTAAACACTGGGAAAAGTCGGCGGATATGTCCAAGAAGAGGAGAAACAGAGCTGGCTTTTGCTATTATTTACCGCGCTGTAACAAGAATGAATATTTTACGATGAAAGGTTTCAATTCCTGATCAAACCCGAAAATTCACCGTCGGTGTCCCTAGTCGGCAGCGTCAACACGAGTGATGCAAAAAATCATCACGCGATGCTGTCACCTTATGGCGTCCTCATGACATCACATACCGCCAATATTTGTGACGTCATAACGTCACATCACATGATGACGTCATCACGTGACACCGTCGGTTTATAGCCTCCGTGATCGGTGGGTCGATCACAGAGGCAACGCAAAACCAGGGGTTGTGTAAAAAGCTTGCAATGCCTCCGATCCTGGAGGCAGTGCAAAACCACGTTACGTCCAAAGAGTATTCGGAAGGAGGCGGGGAACATCGACTGAACATCGATGAGTAAAAAGAAGAAGTTGTATTTCGCCTTCGAGTCATCTTAGGCAAATGCGTAAGGGGCCCTGCGAGTACATGACCGCATCACGCCCTATCAGGAGTCGACCGTTGAGAGTGATTTATACTATTTTATTGCAAATACATCGTACTACGACTTTTGATGCAAATGCTTTGTATTTGTCTACGTTAGTATGATTACACTAATTTTGTTCAGCATACTTGATTCAGCAAACGTTGATTTATTAACGTATGGGTTAAAATATTCTGCAAAAAAAAAACCCTGCACCACCTATGAAATATTTCATATCACCGTCGTGCATCCCCTTGTGACACGTTTTCTCACCCTGTTTATTTCTTGATTAAACATCAAGTACTTACGAGGCGCTTACACAGCAGCTGCTGAAAACTTGGATTTAGTCAAAGGTTGTTGCCTGTTACGACCATCTAATTTATTTGAGTGACATCACACGTCGCTTGTCATGCGCCTAAAACTCCGAACAAAGGGATTGAATCGAAGGAGAAGGCTTGGCAGCCGTACACGCGCAGCACGCGATGTATACGTATATTGCGCTTTAACGCAGACACGGTAGCCGAAGCCCGAACGCTGAAATCAGTGATCGAAAATGGCCGAAAAATCATTTGGAGTGCGCCACAGCCATAGGAAAATCGTGAAAAGAAGTCGTCGCCATACATGCAAATAGACACATGAATGGCTAGCAGAAACGCCGCTCGATTTCGCTGGGCATTTTGCTTGAACATTCAGTATGAATTGCTTTATGAACTTGCCCACTAATATTTCAATAACTCGAGCGGGAGAGACAGGCCGCTAGCGTCGTCGCAGCCTTCACGTAGCGAACGCGCCCGCGAAGAGTGGCACCGAAGTCCCCTGTCTGACGTCACGCGCGAGAGGGCGCCACTCAAAGATCTCGAGGTGAATAGCTTTGCACTTGGAGCAAGGCCGCGGGTGCAATTCTATGTCTCAGGTTGCATTAGGTGGTCGTAGAACAGGCACATAATTTACGAGATATCACATACAAAAAAAAAGCCGGCAGATCACACGCATTGTGGGAATCGATGTAATGCGAAGCAGCCAGCAAAGAGCTGCATACATCGTCTTGTATGTCATTGAGCAAATGCGTGTCATGGTTTTCATGTTAGCTCCTATTATTTATGTTCGTCACACAGTAACGTCGCGCAATACCAACTTCGGGGTCGATCAAGCTAGAGAAACGGCCGCCAGCGCCCCATGAGCGTGGCACGCAAGTCATGCTGTACATGACATACGTGTCATGACTTTCATGTTAACTCGTGTTATTTATGTTCCTCACACGGCCACGTCGCAAATACCAACTTTGGTGTATATCAAACTAGCGAAACGGCCGCCAGCACCCCATGAGCGTGGCACGTAAGTCATGCTGTACATGACATGCGTGTCATGATTTTCATGTTAACTCGTGTTATTATGTTCGTCACATAGTCACGTCGTGCAATACCAATTTCGGGGTAGATCAAGCTAGCGAAACGTCCACCAGCGCTCCATGAGCGTTGCACGTAAGTCATGCTGTACATGACATGCGTGTCATGATTTTCATGTTAACTCGTGTTATTTATGTTCGTTACGCAGTCACGTCGTGCAATACCAATTTCGGGGTAGATCAAGCTATCGAAACGGCCGCCAGCGCGCCATGATCGTGGCACGTAAGTCATGCTGTACATGACATGCGTGTCACGATTTTCATGTTAACTCGTGTTATTTATGTTCGTCACATAGTCACGTCGCGCAATACCAATTTTGGGGTAGATCAAGCTAGCGAAACGGCCACCAGCGCTCCATGAGCGTTGCACGTAAGTCATGCTGTACATGACATGCGTGTCATGATTTTCATGTTAACTCGTGTTATTTATGTTCGTTACGCAGTCACATCGCGCAAAACCAATTTAGGGGTAGATCAAGCTAGCGAAGCCGCCGCCAGCGGCCCATGAGCGTGGCACGTAAGTCATGCTGTACATGACATGCGTGTCACGATTTTCATGTTAACTCGTGTTATTTATGTTCGTCACATAGTCACGTCGCGCAATACCAATTTCGGGTAGATCAAGCTAGCGAAACGGCCGCCAGCGCGCCATGATCGTGGCACGTAAGTCATGCTGTACATGACATGCGTGTCATTATTTTCATGTTAACTCGAGTTATTATGTTCGTCACATAGTCACGTCGCGCAATACCAATTTCGGGGTAGATCAAGCTAGCGAAACGGCCCAGCGCTCCATGAGCGTTGCACGTAAGCCATGCTGTACATGACATGCGTGTCATGATTTTCATGTTAACTCGTGTTATTTATGTTCGTTACGCAGTCACGTCGCGCAATACCAATTTCGGGGTAGATCAAGCTAGCGAAGCCGCCGCCAGCGCCCCATGAGCGTGGCACGTAAGTCATGCTGTACATGACATGCGTGTCACGATTTTCATGTTAACTCGTGTTATTTATGTTCGTCACATAGTCACGTCGCGCAATACCAATTTCGGGGTAGATCAAGCTAGCGAAACGGCCGCCAGCGCTCCATGACCGTGGCACGTAAGTCATGCTGTACATGACATGCGTGTCACGATTTTCATGTTAACTCGTGTTATTATGTTCGTCACATAGTCACGTCGCGCAACACCAATTTCGGGGTAGATCAAGCCAGCGAAACGGCCACCAGCGCTCCATGAGCGTTGCACGTAAGTCATGCTGTACATGACATGCGTGTTATGATTTTCATGTTAACTCGTGTTATTTATGTTCGTTACGCAGTCACATCGCGCAATACCAATTTCGGGGTACATCAAGCTAGCGAAACGGCCGCCAGCGCGCCATGATCGTGGCACGTAAGTCATGCTGTACATGACATGCGTGTCACGATTTTCATGTTAACTCGTGTTATTTATGTTCGTCACATAGTCACGTCGCGCAATACCAATTTCGGGGTAGATCCAGCTGGAGAAACGGCCGCCAGCACGCCATGATCGTGGCACGTAAGTCATGCTGTACATGACATACGTGTCATGATTTTCATGTTAACTCGTGTTATTATATTCGTCACATAGTCACGTCGCGCAATACCAATTTCGGGGTAAATCAAGCTAGCGAAACGTCCACCAGCGCTCCATGAGCGTTGCACGTAAGTCATGCTGTACATGACATGCGTGTCATGATTTTCATGTTAACTCGTGTTATTTATGTTCGTTACGCAGTCACGTCGTGCAATACCAATTTTGGGGTAGATCAAGCTATCGAAACGGCCGCCAGCGCGCCATGATCGTGGCACGTAAGTCATGCTGTACATGACATGCGTGTCACGATTTTCATGTTAACTCGTGTTATTTATGTTCGTCACATAGTCACGTCACGCAATACCAATTTTGGGGTAGATCAAGCTAGCGAAACGGCCACCAGCGCTCCATGAGCGTTGCACGTAAGTCATGCTGTACATGACATGCGTGTCATGATTTTCATGTTAACTCGTGTTATTTATGTTCGTTAAGCAGTCACGTCGCGCAAAACCAATTTAGGGGCAGATCAAGCTAGCGAAGCCGCCGCCAGCGCCCCATGAGCGTGGCACGTAAGTCATGCTGTACATGACATGCGTGTCACGATTTTCATGTTAACTCGTGTTATTTATGTTCGTCACATAGTCACGTCGCGCAATACCAATTTCGGGGTAGATCAAGCTAGCGAAACGGCCGCCAGCGCGCCATGATCGTGGCACGTAAGTCATGCTGTACATGACATGCGTGTCATTATTTTCATGTTAACTCGAGTTATTATGTTCGTCACATAGTCACGTCGCGCAGTACCAATTTCGGGGTAGATCAAGCTAGCGAAACGTCCACCAGCGCTCCATGAGCGTTGCACGTAAGTCATGCTGTACATGACATGCGTGTCATGATTTTCATGTTAACTCGTGTTATTTGTTCGTTACGCAGTCACGTCGTGCAATACCAATTTCGGGGTAGATCAAGCTATCGAAACGGCCGCCAGCGCGCCATGATCGTGGCACGTAAGTCATGCTGTACATGACATGCGTGTCACGATTTTCATGTTAACTCGTGTTATTTATGTTCGTCACATAGTCACGTCGCGCAATACCAATTTTGGGGTAGATCAAACTTGCGAAACGGCCGCCAGCGCACCATGAGCGTAGCATGTAAATCATGCTGTCATGATTTTAGCATGTAAATCATGCTGTCATGAAATCATCACACATGCGTGTCATGATTTTCATGTTCTGACTTGTCATTTATGTTCGTCATACAGTCATGTTACGCCATACCAATTTTGGTGCACATTCGATGAACAAAGCGACCAGGAGAGCACAAAGTCGTAGGCGGATAGATAGATAGATAGATAGATAGATAGATAGATAGATAGATAGATAGATAGATAGATAGATAGATAGATAGATAGATAGATAGATAGATAGATAGATAGATAGATAGATAGATACGCTCAAAGTCGCAGAAGTTCGCGAAGAAATGCTTCGCATTTAATATCCGGCATATGAAAAGATCATAATTAAGCTGCTGAAGCGAGGACGATGCCGACCTTTAACAGCCGTCATAACGGGGTGGTAGCATCGGCACAGCATCATTTAAGGTTGGCGAATGCGTGAACCCGAAGCGTTAAGCGTGCTTACCTTCTGGGACCACTCCGGGAGAGCGGTATTCGCCCCAGAAGCGTGCCGGGGTCGTTGCGGCTCTCCGCAGACAAAGTGGGGAACAGATGCCGGTTAGCGGCCTGAAGGTGGACCACTCATCTAGGACGGGCCGAATTTACGCCACAGGAAACCGACCTGACGGAGCACAGGAAGCCGACCTGATGGGCGTAGACATCGGCGGGCTGTTCCTCGGAGCGCGATGCAGCGGCAGCGCGTGCAGGAGAACTTTGTCGTTGTTGTTGTTGTTGTCCTCTGTGCATGGCTCATACCCAATGCAGGGGATTGGCCGAGTAGAGGGTGAATTTTGCTAATATTAGCTTAAGGATGTCGTTCGTAGGAGCTGTTATTAACTAATATAATGAATTAATGTTTCACATATTGGCAATGAAATATTTAACAAAGCAGAATTTAGAAAGATATTCTTTTAGACTGTCGATTGAATTCCTCAATGGCGAAGAAAATCCCTGTGGCTGTATCTCAGAGTGGTGGCCCCAAAAGAAAGTATGACCGGCTCATACTTCCAGGCCCAGCTTTCGAAGAGGTGGCTCTATGGTTCTTTTCCTCAATGTCCTGAACCGGCGACAGTATAAAAAGAAATGACCAATGGTTTCTTCCTGATTGCAGAAGCACAGTGGGGAAATCGCTAAACCTGCTCTATGTAAGTAAAAATTGAGGTAGCTAACGCGGCAGCGAAATTTCGTCATGACTATTTCCATTATTCTTGACGTGGATAAATGGCTGCGCCAGGAAAATGACAGGTGCTTATACTCGGGAAAAGCAGTCAATGCTGAGTCTGAGAAACTTTTTCTGTACCTTAGTGAGCGAAATCTTGTCATCGTGATGTAAGCTGTTAGCGGGAAAACGAATAATCGGCGCCAAAGCGACGCCTTTGCTAAAGAATCAGCCATTTCATTTAACAACAAACCGTTGTGTCCTGGACACATATTAAATTAATATATTGAAGATTTGCGGAGCTTGTACCTTAAAGAGCTTTAGTATGGGCGTTTCACCAGATGCGGAACAGAAGAGCATGCAGATAAA